>NW_010363297.1:262682-265696 GCF_000414095.1 Morus notabilis
ACTTCGCTGATTCGAGTTTAGAATTCGAGTTTTTTTACAGTAAAAAGCTCTCACAAACAATCACATTTAACTTTTTTACTACAGTAAAAAGCTATTACATAAAATCACATCTCAACTTGAATTCTAAACTCGAATCAGCGAAGTCAACAATGAAATAATTTATTTTTTCTCATCCTGCAAAACAAACTCCCTTATTACAAACAAGTTCGAAGCAAAAACAAAAAAAAAAACAAAAAAACAAAACAAAAAAGAACAAACGACAACACAGATAGCCAAACACAACACTATCATATTGTGGACTAGAAGAGTCAAAAAAAAAGTTTTTCAGCCGCTTTAACTATTAACTTTAGAGCTCAAAGCATCTTCTATTTTCTTAGCAATGGTTTGGAGAGAAGAATCATGATACCCCACCATAATCTCATAAGTCCAACCCTCAGCGGGATCTCCAACAAACGACCACTTGATCTCACTCCCGCCCTCTTCATCACCGTCGATCGGCAATACTTGCATGGTCGCCACCCAAGACTTGAACCCCACGTTGTTTTCAGTGATCTCGTAACTCAGACTCCGTTTGACCGGATCGATCTCTGTCAGCTTCTCATTGGCCCACTGGGTAATCGTCTCGCTGGAGGGCGACGTTGTCGTGGACCCGCAGTAGCGGATAACACCCGGCTGAACGCCGGTGACCTCACTGCCCACTTGGTGACACTGGTCGAGCGTTGGGAGCAGCTTGTGTAGGTTGAAAAAATCCGCAATCAGAGGCCAAACATCTCGTGCTTTTGAGCTTTTTAACTGACCTGAGACTTCTCCTTCCCATTTTTCCTGGCTCTTTTCTTCAGCCATTGTAGAAAAAAAGAAATAATAATAATAATAATAATAAAAAATTGAAGAGAAGAGATATTGAAAAATATTTGAGAAAGTGTGAATATGAATATATGATATGTTAACTTGCGTGTGCTAATACGGGAAACATAATAGGAACCTTTTAGGGTCCGTTGGAAGCATTTATATGTAGGATAGCACTGGATAGCATTGGATAATGGATACGGTATGGATGGTGTATATGTACCATCTGCATAGATGATAATATTTTTCTTGTCGCTAGTCAGGCCACTTCCAATGGTTCTAATGCTAACAGAGATAAGAGTGGGAAAATTTGGCATGATTTTTTCGTTGATAACGATCAGTATTTATATATATATATATATATATATGTTTTTTTAAGGGATAACGATCAGTATTTATAGATAGTACAAGATGGTAAGTTCTCGAATCACTTGAAGTCAGAGATGTAACTTATGTACAACCAATATACAGTTAATGACTATAAACAATAAAGGGAACAAATAACTAATTGATTTACAATTGTTAACAGTTTTTTATATCTCTATTAATAATTAATCAATTATGCGCTTATTTTGAGGGATTTTTTAAATTAGGTACTGTTTTTTTCTCCTAAAAAGAATTATTATTTTAGCTCATAGATTAATTTTTAACGGTTTTATCTATTTGGAAAAAGTTCTATAAGTGTACTATAAATTTTTAATGTGAGCACTTACATTTAAACCATTAAAAAATTCATCTGGCGATCAGAAGAAAAATGGGTGGTTCCTACTGTAAAAGTTCTCTATTCTTAAAGCAGAATATAAAGTAAAATAAAATGAGTAACCATTAAAACCACACTCATATACATTAACATATATATATATATATATATATGTGTGTGTATATATAACAATATGCTAAGTACTCCCTAGAACTAACTGCTAAGGTGCTAACTCGTCTTTCTTTTGGAAATTAAGGAGTTTAATTATGAAAAAATTTTAGAATTAACCCTCAAAATTTAATGTGAAATCAATATATATTGCCCCTTTTATTCAATATTTCCTCTTTTATTTAAGTTCTTAAAGTTGATCTATTTTAATAATGGGGCAGTTAAAATTAAAAGGTCAATATAGAAATATCACTATTATAATAGGATAGTTTTGAATTTTTCCCTTCAGTTATCCTCTATTCTATTGCAATTCAAATCATACTACACATATTTTGCAAATTAAAGAAAGAAGAAAATCTAATGACCCCAAAGATAACAACAAAACGAACCAATTAACCTTTAATTACTTGAAGCAAAAATAAAAATGAACAAACGACAACAGATTAATGCCAAACACAACAACAGATCCATGCATATATTTGTAGAATACAAGACTCAAAAAGGTTTTTCAGCTTCCCCCCCACAAAAAAAAAAAAAAGACGTTTTTCAGCTGCCCCAACTAATTAACCTGAGCCTGATGGCTCAAAGAATCTTCTATTGTCTTAGCAACGGATTGGACATTAGAATCATAATACGCCAACATCATCTCATAACTCAAACCCTCAACCGGATCTCCACTAAACGACCACGTGATCTCGCTCCCGCCTTCTTCATCACCGTCGATTGGCAATACTTGCATGGTCGCCACCCAAGACTTGAATCCCACGTTGTTTTCAAGCACCTCGTACTTCAGACGCCGTTGGATTGGGTCGAGCTCTAGCAGCTTCTCTTTGGCCCACTTGACAGTCGCCTCGCCGGAGGGCGATGTTACCGTGGACGCGGCGTACCGGAGCACACCCGGCTGAAGGCCGGTTACCGGGCCGTCCAATAGGTGACACGTGTCGACCGATGGGAGCCACTTGTGTAGGTTGAGAAAATCCGCATAAAAAGGCCAAACATCCCGTGCTTTTGAGCCTTTTAACTGAGCTGAGACTTTTCCCTCCCATTTTTCCTGGCTCTTTTCTTCAGCCATTGGAGGAAAAAGAAAAGAAAAAAGAAAAACCTTTGAATAGAGGAGATGGTGGAAAAATGTCGGAGAAAAATTGAATTCTGGATACTTGGGTTCTATATGGATGCTTTAAGTACTAAAATGGGAAACATAACATATTCCCAGAAAAAAGATAAATAGGAAGTTTTAGGTCCGTTCGAAGCATGGGATAAGATTGGATAGGATGAGAATGGTGTAAGGCATTGGATAGGA
>NW_010363297.1:265869-305720 GCF_000414095.1 Morus notabilis
TTTTATTATTTAAAAATTTTATAAAAAAAAAAAAAATATTAAAAAAAAAAAAAAAAAAAAGTTTTTTAAAAAAAAAAAAAAAAAAAAAAAAAAAAAAAAAAAGGACAATCGATTAGCAAAAAAGAAAAAAAAAAAAAGGACAATCTCTCTGGTAAAAGTTCTCAATTAAAAAAAAATGAAATGAATATCAAAATGAGTTTTTAGTGCGGCCGTATCTTTCTTTATCTGGAAATAGGTGTCTGGCTATCAACTCAAGCACAAAACAGACAATTATATCAACAAAAAATATCGGTGACGTGTGGCAGAAACACATTTGTAAGCCTTATCTTCTCGTACAAATTCCAATATTGGGTTGTCACATGGGGAAACAGGGGCTCACTACCAAAAACATAAAAAATAAAAAATAATCACAACTATTTATCATATCTTTAGCTCCACTAGTCGCTAATTAATATGCATTTAGTCACAAGTTTTGGTGTGAAAAACTTTTAGCCATGAGACTTTTAATTACAAGAAAAAGTTTTATTCATACCAAAACGTTTTTTGTAGTAAAAAGTTTATCACAACACAAATTTATAAATAAATAAGATTGTGATTAAAAATAGATTTAGTCACCTTATAAAAAAGTTATGACTAATGCCTCGTTCATTTTATCGATTTGAGTTTTTAATTTCAGTTTTGTTACAGTTAAAAACTCTCACAATAAGTTAAATATAATTTTTTTATTACAGTTAAAAATTTTCACATAAAATCACCTCTCAATTCAAATTAAAAACTCAAATCAACGAACTGAACAAAACTTAAAAATATTGTAAGACCGTCAAAAACTTAATCCGATAACTAAAACACAAGTTCGTGCCGATAAAGAAAAAACGACAGCTTCTATTGTAAAGTTCTCCTCTCATGAAGTGAAATGTAAATATCAAGGAGTAACTTTATCTTGGAATAAGTGCCGGATCCGAACACAAGCAAAACGAGATTATAATATTAACTGAAGATCAGTGATAACGTGATGTGTGGTAGAAAAACAATTGCAGGCATGATCTCCTCGTGCAAATTCCAATACGTGGGGAGATAGGAGATCTTAATCCACAATGGATGATCTAAGCATTTGTGTACAAATTACTAATTACGTGGATTAGAAAAAAAAAATTACTAATCACATGTCAATAGGGTCTATCAGATGGTTTAATGGATCTCATAATCTATAAGAGAATTAGAGCTCATTTAGTTCACATATTTAAGTCAGTTATTTTGATTTATTGATGGGAACTTTATTAGAGAACTAATGTGATAAATTTTTAAATTTAAATTCTTTATGAGAAAAAAAATACTGTAACAAAATTAAAATTATGGATTTACGTACATTTGTTGAACGGACTCTTAGTAGTTTTGATTACCCTTGACTTTTGTCTTTGTCTTGAATAATAGATTAGGGTATACTTATTATTGGGACTTAGATAGCACAGCTACTGTTGAAGATGAACACTTTATCTGAAAATAGGTGTCTGGCTATCAACTCAAGCACAAAACAGACAATTTAGGCCTCGTTCGTTTCGCTGATTCGAGTTTAGAATTCGAGTTGAGATGTGATTTTATGTGAGAGCTTTTTACTATAGCAAAAAAGTTAGATGTGACTGTTTGTGAGAGCTTTTTACTGTAACAAAACTCGAATTCTAAACTCGAATCAGCGAAACGAACAAAGCCATATCAACAAAAAATATCGGTGACGTGTGGCAGAAGCACATTTGTAAGCCTTATCTTCTCGTACAAATTCCAATATTGGGTTGTCACATGGGGAAACAGGGGCTCACTACCAAAAACATAAAAAATAAAAAATAATCACAACTATTTATCATATCTTTAGCTCCACTAGTCGCTAATTAATATGCATTTAGTCACAAGTTTTGGTGTGAAAAACTTTTAGCCATGAGACTTTTAATTACAAGAAAAAGTTTTATTCATACCAAAACGTTTTTTGTAGTAAAAAGTTTATCACAACACAAATTTATAAATAAATAAGATTGTGATTAAAAATAGATTTAGTCACCTTATAAAAAAGTTATGACTAATAGCTCGTTCATTTTATCGATTTGAGTTTTTAATTTCAGTTTTGTTACAGTTAAAAACTCTCACAATAAGTTAAATATAATTTTTTTATTACAGTTAAAAATTCTCACATAAAATCACCTCTCAATTCAAATTAAAAATTCAAATCAACGAACTGAACAAAACCTAAAAGTATTGTAAGACCGTCAAAAACTTAATCCGATAACTAAAACACAAGTTCGTGCCGATAAAGAAAAAACGACAGCTTCTATTGTAAAGTTCTCCTCTCATGAAGTGAAATGTAAATATCAAGGAGTAACTTTATCTTGGAATAAGTGCCGGATCCGAACACAAGCAAAACGAGATTATAATATTAACTGAAGATCAGTGATAACGTGATGTGTGGTAGAAAAACAATTGCAGGCATGATCTCCTCGTGCAAATTCCAATACGTGGGGAGATAGGAGATCTTAATCCACAATGGATGATCTAAGCATTTGTGTACAAATTACTAATTACGTGGATTAGAAAAAAAAAAATTACTAATCGCGTGTCAATAGGGTCTATCAGATGGTTTAATGGATCTCATAATCTATAAGAGAATTAGAGCTCATTTAGTTCACATATTTAAGTCAGATATTTTGATTTATTGATGGGAACTTTATTAGAGAACTAATGTGATAAATTTTTAAATTTAAATTTTTTATGAGAAAAAAATACTGTAATAAAATTAAAATTATAGATTTACGTACATTTGTTGAACGGACTCTTAATAGTTTTGATTAGCCTTGACTTTTGTCTTTGTCTTGAATAATAGATTAGGGTATACTTATTATTGGGACTTAGATAGCACAGCTACTGTTGAAGATGAACATTTTTGTTTTCGTGATATATGCATTATTATTGGCGTAATAATAGCATGTCACGAACATAGAAATAATACAGAATTCCATAGACATTTGCACAGGCTGTGTTGCTATGCAATTACAACTAAAAGACTAAAATAGAAGGATAGATATAAATATACATATACGTATAGCAATATGCTAAGTACTCCCTAGTGCTAACTGCTAAGGCCCCAATTCTTTAATTAATTTTTGGGAGAAAGAGGAAAATAGGCCAAGATTTGAGATGAATTAAAATTAATAAGTCAATAGTTTACATAAGTTAATAAATAAGCCAAATTACTGTTTTCGTCCATAACTTGTCTGGTTATGAACCATAACTTGACAAGTTATTGTTCATAATTGTCCATAACTTGTCTAGCTATGAACCATAACTTGACAAGTTTGTCCATAACTTATCTGATTATGAATCATACAAATTATAGCCTATTAATTTCTATAACTAAAAATTAACGTATATACTTTCTTAAACTTTTTATATTGACCTATTTTCTACTATTTCCCTTAATTTTTCTAGCAATTTATGTACCACGTAACATGTTCATTTTACAAATATTAAAAAAAAATTCAAAGTGATCAAATCTTTTTTTTCTTTCACTTTCATCAATTTTGGTTTCCAAACAATTGCCGCATAAATTAATGAAAGAAATTGGTAAACGTGTTGATACTTAGAAATAGTCTTAATTCCCCTAAAAAACGTATTAGTCTTAATTAAAAAAAATAAAGGAATTTAGACGTGGCCGGTTACGTGGCTCCAGATTCGAAAGTTGGCCCTCCATTTTGTTGACAATATGGCGTAACAGCTCATCATAATTCATAATACCGTAACAAATCATCATGTTGAAGTATCGAGACCAGAAATATACCAAAATAAACCCAGGGAAAAAAAAAACCCAGTGATTAACAAGTTAAAAAGGACTTCAAAAATTTATTTGTATATGTATTTAAACCAATTCATAGTATTGCATTTCTCAAAGACGAAAGGGGAAATTTAATCACAATCATAGCCAACGACTCACAAACAAAAAGTTGAAGCTTTAACCCTTTAAACTTGAGATAATTTGTGCAGTAATAATTAAACTTGTTCTTTATAAGTATCAGTAGAAACTGTTATTTTGACTATTGAATTAAATTTTTAATGGTTTAATTATTTTTTATCGGAGCGGTTTTGAGCTTCGTATCATAAATTATTATCATGGACGCACATAAAACGTTAAAAACTTAATTCAATGATTAATACAACAGTTTTTATTGGTACGTAGTTAAAGTTGATAGTAGAAATTCTCTAAATTTAACCTTCAATACTAAGAAACACGTGCAGCCAATGAAATACCAGCTACCTTACCTTCTCTAGGCTTAGATCATAAATTGTTTTCTACTCCAAATTTACAAGTGAAGCCTCCATCTTGTCGGCGATGTGGTGCAACCACTCATCATATTGTCTTTCCATATCATCCAATGCCCACCCCTCTATGGGGTCAACAGCAAAAGACCACTCGATCACGCAGCCACGTGGACTGTCCTCGTCACCGCCGGGGACGATCTTGACCGTTGCTACATATGACTCGAATCCCATGTTGTTCTCCAAGATCTCATAGATCAAGGTATGTTCATCATGATCAACGGCTATGACTCTCTCTTTGGCCCAGCTAGGGGGCTTATATTTTTCACCACTGACGACGTCGTTTGATGATGTTTTTATGGATCCCGAGGAGCAGTATCTGATGCAGCCGGGCTCACCGTTGTTACCATGGACGGCGTAGCAAGTCTCCACGACAGGAAACCACTTGTGGATGTTGAAGAAGTCGGTAAATAGAGGCCATATTTGGTTGACGCTGGATTTGACTAGCCTTGCAGAAACTTTTCCTTCCCATTTGGCCTGTGCTTGTTTCTGATCCATTGGAAAATTAGGACACAATTGATCAGAATAATTAGAGACTATACAACTACTCTCTTGACGATTGGGAAAGAGGGAATAATTTACAGGGGCTAATTATGTGTCATATATATCAATAAGTTTTTAATAGTTACGTATCATATATATATATTACAACAATTCAGAAAACGTCTGTATATACGTATCTTGATTTAATCTTTAATAATATCTTATGGCCGATTGTCAACGGCGGCTTTGTATGACTATTTTTTTGTTTCCGTTGTATAAGAGTACACGGAGAAGTTAATTTTAATTAATGCGCAGATGTCTTTCTTAGGCTATAATTTGTACTTTCGACTTGTAGTGTGTGTGTGTGTGTGTGTATATATATATATATATATATATATTCTTATCTGTAGCTATACTATATGCAAAAGAGATGATGCATTTGTTTATTCAAATTTTATTTTGTTTACGACCATCATTATAAATAATATAAAATTATTAGTTTTCTTTATATTAATCGATCATATTTATTCATGTTTGCATTCATATGCTCGGAGTTTTTTTTTTCTTTTTTTTTTTGAGGAAACATACAGCTGGTTTTTGGATTTTTTTTTTCTCTATTTAGTTTTTGAGAGAGAGAAAGAGAGAGAATTTGAAAAACAAAATTGTGGTAGAATTTTCTTGATAAAAGAAAAATATACTGGTAGGATATGTAAAATAACATACATAATATGAAAGATAACCTACCAAACTATGAAACATAACCTACCAAGTTATAAAAAATAGCTTGCGGGCTATTTTTTAGTGGCATAAATAATAAATTTAAAATTGATGACATAAATAAAATAATATTATCTTTTTTATGATACTTTTAAATATTTCCCTAAAACTACATCAATAGACCATTTTCGGCAAAAAGCCCTAATCATTATTTTTGCGTTCTCAAGTATGCTGTTTATTGTGGCTGCATAATGAAAATTCCAGCTATAGTGGCCACGTATGTCTACCTTAAAAATGAACCCGTCTAAATTTTCTATGTTTTTTTTTTTTTTTTTTTTTTTTAAAGATATGTTTTCTAATTTTTACAATTTGTGAAAGGTCGAATAAGGTTCGTCTTTTGGCGATTTTACACCGTCAAAAAAAAAAATCATTTATTGGTACCAAGTGGTAGCTGGGTGATTATAATATACATATTATGAATAGATAAAAAGGAATTATAAAATAAAGATTATTTAGTATTTTTAATTTTATATAAATTTAATGGACAAAAAATTTAATCGAGAAGTTTCTTATTAAAAATAATAATAATAACAGAGCAAAAGTCAAACATCTCAACGATTTTTTATTTTTTTTTTTGCAATGCAAACATCTCAAGGAATTGAGGACATCCCGAAAGCATATGTCATTTATAGATCCAATTATTCAATTATTGAAAATTCACAAATTAAAGTGAAATACTTGATAACAAAAGAGAAAACTGGTCAACGACTTAACTCACTCTATTTCCAAATGAAGCCTCCATTTTCTGGGCCATTCGTTGTATACCCTCTTCGTATTTCCTTACTAGATCATCCAATGCCCACCCCTCCACGGGATCAACGGTGAAGGACCACTCAATCGCGCAACCACATTGATGATCATGATCATCACCAGGATCACTTCCAGGAACGATCTTCACCGTCGAAACGTATGACTCGAACCCAATGTTGCTATCCACTATCTCGTAGGTTAAGCTGTGTTGGGCGTGATCAACGGCTATCAGCCTCTCCTTTGACCAGCTGACGGGTTTGTCGCCAACGTTGGATGGGATCGAAAATCCGGAACAGTATCTGATGCAGCCGGGATCACCGTTGGTGCCGTGGATGCCGTGGCAAGTGGATAGACTTGGGAACCACTTTTGGAAGTTGAAGAAGTCTGTGAATAGAGGCCATATTTGGTCTACTGTGGCGTTTGATAGCTTTGCTGAGACCTTCCCTTCCCACTTTGCCTGTAATGCCTTCTCCATTAGAATTCTAGAGAGAGATACATAAATATTGAAAGCTTTTTTTTCAGAGGGATTCTCTCGCACTCTTTAAAAGGATGTTTGGTGGAAGGATTTGTTTCCTGATTCGAATCATAATTTATGGTTCGTTACAGTATTTTCTTTCATAAAAAATTCACATAAATCGAAAATAGTTCGAATCACATGGTTTGAATCCTCCAACTAAACGTCATGTATTTATAAGTGAGATTTTTTTAACTGTTAAATTTACATAATTTTTATTTTTATGTAGTTTTATATAAATTTAAGGGTTAAAAAATATAATTTATAAATCAAAACAACGGAAAATTTTGCCTAAAAAGACGAATAAGGGAATAGCGAAACTTTTCTGATTCGGTGACACATGCCAAATTGTGTGTAATCAGTGGTTATTGGGAGTTGACCGTTTGACCTATTTGGCATTTTTGTTACTTTTTCTTTTCTTTTTTGATATTGCTATTTTACTATTCTATCCTCGGTGAAGAGAACTTTGTTAGATTTCCCTTAAGAGTCATGTAGCCCACATAATGAATTAATAGCCTATAAATATTATCAGATATATTACTTATTTAAATGGCTTAATAATTATTTGAATACTAAAATTTTATTGACTATAAAGGGTTACAATACTTATTAAAAAATGTGTCTGCATTTCATGAAGGAGTGTGTATTTTGATGGAATGCACTAATTCATTATTTATAAAATAAGATTTTAGTACTCTCTCTACTCAATTAATTGGTATCACTTCTCTCTATCAAAAAATACGTTAAAATTGTTAGTCTATAACGAGGAGAAGGTTCAGACTCTCGTTTCTCTACCAAACTTACATTTTTTCTTATTTTCTTTTGAGTGTTGAGAGAGCATAATAAAGAGTTCAAGGGCATAATCTCATAAATTCAATAAAAAAAGTTAACAATCATAGTGGATGTAGGCCATATTGGGCCGACCCACTCTACATTTTTGTGTCCTTTTTTTGTTTGATCTTTATTTGATTCGTTGATGGTTTTTTTATATTTTCAAATCGGATCTCAATCATAGATATTCAATTCCCCGATGTTGGTCATTTTTCACTGTCAACAATTTCAATTTGGATTAGAGATCTAACCTCTATTGGATTGAATTGTATTAGAAAATTCAAAATTTACATCTAATTTGTGATCAATCTATAGCCTCTTGAATAAAAACCTAAAGGCTTATATTTATGGGATTTGAATTTGTAAATGATGCTATATTCTGTTTATACTTTAATGACATATTCTTTAAAATGATGTTTGGTGGAGAGATTCGTTCCCTGATTCGAATCATAATTTATAGTTCGTTACAGTATTTTCTCTCATAAAAAAATTCACATAAATTAAAAATAATTCGAATCACATGATTTGAATCCTCCAACCAAATGTCATGTATTTATAAGTGATATTTTTTTAACCGTTAAATTTACATAATTTTTATTTTTATGTAGTTTTATATAAATTTAAGGGTTAAAAAATATAATTTATAAATCAAAACAACGGAAAATTTTGCCTAAAAAGACGAATAAGGGAATAGCGAAACTTTTCTGATTCGGTGACACATGCCAAATTGTGTGTAATCAGTGGTTATTGGGAGTTGACCGTTTGACCTATTTGGCATTTTTGTTACTTTTTCTTTTCTTTTTTGATATTGCTATTTTACTATTCTATCCTCGGTGAAGAGAACTTTGTTAGATTTCCCTTAAGAGTCATGTAGCCCACATAATGAATTAATAGCCTATAAATATTATCAGATATATTACTTATTTAAATGGCTTAATAATTATTTGAATACTAAAATTTTATTGACTATAAAGGGTTACAATACTTATTAAAAAATGTGTCTGCATTTCATGAAGGAGTGTGTATTTTGATGGAATGCACTAATTCATTATTTATAAAATAAGATTTTAGTACTCTCTCTACTCAATTAATTGGTATCACTTCTTTCCATCAAAAAATACGTTAAAATTGTTGGTCTATAACAAGGAGAAGGTTCAGACTCTTGTTTCTCTACCAAACTTACATTTTTTCTTATTTTCTTTTGAGTGTTGAGAGAGCATAATAAAGAGTTCAAGGGCATAATCTCATAAATTCAATAAAAAAAGTTAACAATCATAATGGATGTAGGCTATATTGAGCCGACCCACTCTACATTTTTGTGTCTTTTTTTTGTTTAATCTTTATTTGATTCGTTGATGGTTTTTTTATATTTTCAAATCGGATCTCAATCATAGATATTCAATTCCCCGATGTTTGTCATTTTTCACTGTCAAGAATTTCAATTTGGATTAGAGATCTAACCTCTATTGGATTGTATTGTATTAGAAAATTCAAAATTTACATCTAATTTGTGATCAATCTATAGCCTCTTGAATAAAAACCTAAAGGCTTATATTTATGGGATTTGAATTTGTAAATGATGCTATATTCTGTTTATACTTTAATGACATATGCTTGAAATTGGAATTTTTTGGTAATTTGATTTTCTTTTCCTTAACTAAGTTTCGCGTTTAATTTGTTTAGAATGAATCATGGTTTAAATCTCTAATTAGAATATTGAATCTTATTGAATTAGATTGGATTGAATTTTTGACACTAAATAAGTTGGAGTAGACTAAGGCGCGTTTATTTCGTATCAAAGGCAAAGAGAAAATGAGTGATTTTGTATACCATCTAATAACGTGTTTACTTACAAAATTAACAATGGATATTTAATTGGTCTCACTCAATTTAGAAAATAAGAAAAGGGAATGTTAAGCATTGCCTCCAATTGGTATTGATCGTTTCATGTCATTTTTCATTTTGCTATTAATATTATTCAAGAAGTAATCATGTTTAATGGTTTCTAATTTTTGTTTCAAACATTTGTTGGAAGAAAATGTATTGTAATTATTATAACCCTATATACTTAAGCAAAAAGGAATGTCCTAAATCTAGCAGCCAAATCAGTCCAATAAATGTAACTTTTTTCACACTAATGTGTAGCATCATTTATTTATATATGTAACACTCGTTTAGCTTGAGTGCAATATGCAGAAAAGGTAGTCTAACACATATAATATTGAGTATTACACTTAACACGTTGAATGTTACACGCACTTTTGAACAATGTTAGAAAAAATAAAAAATAAAAAGTTACATTTACTCGACCTGTACGACTGTTGGACTTAACATTTACCTATATATTATATGTAAGGAATTAAATATTTCTTGTGTTTTGTGTTGCTATTGACATATATCCAATGAGAGAAACAGAGAATCGGTGCAAATCCAAAATGTCAATGAAAGAGAAGTCTCTTTAAACATTGATCACATATATATGGTTCGACGCAAAAATATCTAGTGTGGCGTGCTAGCTAAGACATTGACACTTGAAAGGTCCTTCTGATTAGCCAGAGGAGATCAGAAAGTATTTTTTTTCTCTCTCTCTCTAAAGTATCATTAATCATAAAATAAAAAGAATCTCATCAATGAAACATGATCTTTCATCCGTTAAATTCTGTTAAATTTTCATATCTTATATATTAATCTGATATCTGATATGATTATCATGCAATTTGTCAGAGTCTATTACATAATTCCCTTCTTTTAAAAAGCACCATCCACCTCAAAGTACAATTGAAATTATCACAATGCCCGGCTATTAATTAATTGATGCCCTCAAATTAATTAGCAATCATTCTTTTCTCAATGGCTGTATTATGATTACTTATGTCCCACCACGGTCGCTTTCTGGAAGAATTTTTATGTTTTAATATAAAAAAGTAAACACAATGATCACGGGTAACCTTTGAGAATTTACTTGTGAACAAGAAGGATATAGACAAGTCTTGGACAATTGTCTTTTGTTTTCCATCCTTTTTTATTTATTTATATTATTTATTTGGAAACTTCTTTCTCTTTCATCGCAAATCAGTTCTCTAATTCAAAGCATTTGGTTACAATTTGCTACAAATTTTGGTCGGATCAAATTATGAATCACATTAATCCTACAAAAAAAAATTCCTAAAAAAAAAAAAACATTTAAAGTATGATTCAGAATTGGAACCCAGATAAAAATCCAATGACATCCAGCAATTGGGCCCTCGTGTCATAACGACAGAAAGATCGGCCTTATTTTTGCTTTTAAGGAATGCATCTCTTAACTCGCAAAATGCTACCCCTCTTGAGTTAATATCTGAAGGCGAAAATGAGAACAAAAATATTATAATATTTAAAAAATAAAAATTGAATTTTTATGCTGATTTCTCACTAAAAAAAAAAAAAAAATCATTGCCCTCATTTTTGGGCTAAAGAGTAAAGGATAATTATAAGAAAAAGAGTGTAGTTCCTAGGTAATCTTATAGATCACCTTTTAGGTTGTTTGTATTTGAGTATCCATCGTAGATAAGCATAAAACTTATTGGATAATCTTAGGGATATTTATTGAGCACTATAGTAGTTTAAAAGCAATCTCTAACAAGAGGATTTGATTTGAGCAATTGCTAGATAGAGATAATTTTGATTATATATAGGAGCTGGCCTACCATGGAATATTATTTCAATGCAAAAGCTGTTGTATGTACTAGCTAGCGTGTCATAAGTATTTGCTGGTGAGAAGACAGGTGAAAAACCAGATCAGATGATGTTGATGGGAATACAGTAGATGAAGCATATATGTATACGTACACACACACATATATATATATATATGTATGTATATATGTGTGTGTGTGTCTAATTATCATGTATAACAGTTAGCTGAAAACTCAGGAACTGGTTTTATTGATTTGAGTGAAGTAGAAGCATAACTGTTAGGTGAAATTAATTAAGTAAAAACATTAACATTGTTAATGGACCCTTCAGCTGGCACCCAACATTTTTAATGGCCATTGGTGATAGATGACAATATTCTGCGGTTGCTATGACACACATCTATATATAGTTGGATTTTATATCTTAATTCAATGGCTTCATCTAATTATCTACCTACCTTGTATTATTGCTCTCAGTTAATTTATGTTGTTTCCAAGGAAACATTTCCTCATAATTTATATCGAAGGAAAGAAAAAAAAATAAACTTAAAGTAAGGAAAAAAATTGAAGATGGATATACATATTTATAGTTTTTTTGAATGGAAAAATTCCATTTTATAAAAATACTAATAAACAATTGTCTTGGTACAATGTTAACCTATTAGAAGGATAAACGCACGCTTAAGGCCCGAACTGAGAAAGCACATCGTCACACTAACAACGAGCGGATTGAAAACTCGACTGGAGAAAACTCCTCTTTTCAACACAAGGTGTCAAGCGCTTGAGGGACACATCGTCAAAAACCACATAAAGAAGACATCTACATGGCATAGAAAAATTCTAGCCTGACCAAGACCACCCTATCAACATTAAACTGAACACCTAAATCTAACAAAAAAATAACAAACCAGACGAGGGTTAAGTGGGGAAACCACCAACCTTATTACAAACACAAAAGTTACAAAAATGCAAAACCTCTAACCACCGCCTATAGAAACCTCTGGTGAAGGGCGTCTGGCCAAAGAACCATCGAGGAAGACAGCAAGCGAAGAGATTTCAGCCACCAAGCGAAAAACTCCCTTCTGAAAGGAGACCGTCAATTCGACTTCTAAGCTCCTAACCGGTTCAAATATGCCCAAATAGAGCCACCACACCATACATCACCACCACCAATGAGAAGCCCACGACAAGACGAGTTGGAGGATCAAATTTTACGGTCGGGAGTCCAGCGATGCACCCAAAGACGGTGCCGGAGCTCCGGCCAACCTCTGTTCTCCAAGGACCTTCTCACTCTCTCTAACTCTCTCTCTTAAAAAACTCGAGTCTCAAAATATATTTATGCCCCATTTATTTCACCAATTCGAGTTTTCAGTTCTAGTTCTATAGTTAAAAAGCTCTCAGAGAATGTCATATCTAACTTTTTCTACTACAGTTAAAAGCTCTTAAAATATGTAATATCTCAGCTTGAATATCCATGAAGCGAATGAGGCTATAGTTACGTAGGTACAATTTGTTCCTAAACGCGTTTAGTTATCTTAAAATCGGAGTGATCTATCAACGTAAGATTGCAACTGCTTGTAAAAATTTTTTTAATCTATGTAATAAAGGATATAATTCTTTTGTTGTGAATATTATTGTGATAAATTCTCTTCATTAATTTCGTAGTTATTTTTTCAATTGACCTCTTACCGTTCTAAATTTAACGCATTAATTTAAAGCCTATAATATATATTGTTGGTAATTGATGGAAGGACAAAAGACATAAATTCCCAGCTAGCTGAAAACTTCGTATGTTGCATTTGGCTTTGGTTTTTTTCATGAAAGAGAGAATAACGCTACAGCTGCCATTTCTGTGTGCCAACTCGATACAACCTGCGCTCATTCAATACCATGGTAGTCATTATCACGCTTATAATTGTTTTTCTTATTTTCATTTTATTTTATGGGTTTATGAAGGATTTTCTAATATCTCTTGTAAAATGAAAAAAAAAAAAAAAAAGAAGTGAGAATGAATCGTTATATACGTACATACATACATATATTTATATATATATAGATATAAATTATACTGCATGAAAATCCACATGTACATATAATTATACGTGACTCTATAACTTTCTTATTTACCTCGCACGACTTTTAAATGGTCTTACCTCCTATAAGTCTCCAACCTTCAAGACGAGCCTCAAAGCCACTAGTAAAATCAATATTTAAAACGAAAAAAACTTAAAATGGAAATTGGCCGGTAAACCATTTTAGTAAATATTCCACTAACAATAATTGTTACAAATGGTTGTGGAGAAGTTACATTTTCTAGTTCAAATTTTTGAAAATATTAGATAGAGGAAGTTTAATTAGTCTAATAATACTAACACTTAATTACATGTATATATATATATATATAAGTGAATGCGTAATATCAAACTCATAACGTCACAAGTAGCTCAAATTTCCCCACTCCCTAATTAAAAAAAAAAATCAGAAAACTCTAAAAAGAAATAAGTGAATACATAAAGAAAAATTAAATTATTTAAATTTCATCTAGATGCATTCTATTAAAAGAATTATATTCTATTATTTAATATGGTCATATATAAAAGGGTCTTAATCACAAATATATTTTCAAAATCAATCACAAGTGATAGTTATTCAATAAAAGATACTGGCTATAGTAAAAAAGTAATTAGAAATTAAATTATATAAGTACATGTATTTATATATTAATCTCTAAATTTTGAAAAAGAAAAAGTTCCCTATAAACATAGGGCCCCAATTTCTTTTGAGCCGGCATTGTGTCAATTACCACCATATAGGATTCTATACTTACAATCATCATGGCCAATCCCAACAAGTTAATAAAATAACTAAAGTATGCTTGAGTATATTTTCCAATCCTTTATTTTAGGGAGTATATTTTTCCAATTCTAAATACAATAAAAAAAAATGATAATGGTAGGGCTAAAAGCTAAAGGAAGACTTATATATACTAACTAAAGTTTGCCGCCAAAGGATTTGAGTTCCTTTTTTCTGTTATCTACTCCTTTATGTATGTATCATAATTATTACGTCTCCATTAAGTTTAGTAGCTTTTAGTTATTATAATCTGTTGTTCATATCCAAAGCATAAAGCAAACTCTTTTAATTTTTTCAGACGGACCATAAAATATTGAGTGAGTAGATAGCTTTCAGCGTGTACCGGTGACAGATCAATAAGACAACTTTGTTGATTAATCTTATTGAACTGAGAAAGTATATATCATGGTTGGTTTGCATTTTAATTCATTAATTTCCGGAATGAGCAAAGAGGAGGAAAAAAAAAAGGAAAATACAAAAAAAAAAAGATAATTTATCTTACGGGTCAACAAGTATATATACTTGTGCAATATTCTTTGTTTTATATATTTCAGTAGTATGTTTAATTAATTAAGTTGATTAAAGAATTCAAGACCGATAAATATAAAATTTACATGTGGTGTGTGACAATAAGAAACTACAAGCACCGCCTTTTGACTATTAGATTTACTTATAAACTGATGTGGCCACTATCGGACCAACCACAAAAAAATTTATAAACCAAACAAGAGCATATATTCTCACTTAGAAATTTATTATGAAATTTTCACGTCAATAGTTGACCAAAAGTTGATGTTTGAATCTATCAACCACGCCAATATATATATATATATATGTGTGTGTGTGTGTTTGTGTGTGAGAGAGAGAGATTAAGTGGATCGAATTTCGTCTTTATATTTAAAAAAATACTGTTTCAAATTATATTTCTCTAATAAAAAAAAAGTACTATAGAAAATATGAACATAAGGGACATATATACATCATGTATGATCTTGTCTCTTGTGACGCTTTCGAAAGCTACGGGAAGTATACGAAATTTAAACGCCCATTGAACTATGAAACGCTTTCAAAAGAAAATATTATATTTTCTCTCTCTCTTTTTTCTCCCCCTCTCCTTGTCGTTGAATGGACCTTTTTTTTTTAATGTCGTTGGATGGAATATTGATTATAAAATATTTATAAAAAAAGAAAACAGACGGTTCATTTTCTAATAAATGCAGCCAAGGAGGCAATTATGTCCAAAAATACTATATGAAAGCCTCGTTCATTTCACCAATTTAAGTTTTACTACAGTAAAAAGATTTTAAAAACAGTCACATTTAACTTTTTTATTACAGTAAAAAGCTCTCACATAAAACGCGTTCACTTCACTAACTCAAATTTGTTGATTCGAGTTAAGAAAGTGGATTTGAGTTGCAAAAAATTTGAGTTTAGTTTGGACTTTGAGTTAAGTGTTTAGGAGGAGATTGATTTGACATTTAAAACTTGAGTTTTGTGTTCACTTATAATAAAACCAAACTCCAATTACAAATAAGTGTCATTTTCTGCATAGCAATCCGCACAATAGAACTAAATTTGAGTAATAGGAAAACAATGGGTGGGTGAAACTCACCAACTCAAGTTTGAAATTCAAATTGCGTTTAATGAACGCATAACTCGGCTTAATTTCACACTCAAATTGGGTTTACTTGAATGTGATCTATAAAATGAACGGTTCCAAAATAATATTTATCTTAAATTAAAAATTTAAATTAATGAATTAAACAGGTGTGAAAACCAAGCAAAATCTAGCAGTTTCAATTCCAATCGATGAAGACCATCCAGATTTCGGCTAGCTACATGACTACATCTCATCCAAAAGAAAAAACAAAATAAATTTTTTATAAAAAAAAACCAATTATAAGGCACATCATAATCAAATCAACCCCTAATAAAAAAGAAAAGGCTAAATAAAAACTAAAAGCCTATCCGAATCGACAGTACAAAACAAAAGCGAATTATTAATTAAAAGTACGATGTAAATTTCCATTGGACAATCAATTAATCAAAACAATTTCAATCAAAAAATAATCAAATAGAAAAAAAGAATAAAAATATTGCTCTGTTGGGACCCACCTTACATGTCGGGCCCTTTAAGTACCTCTACCCCAATTCCTCTGCCACAGGACAACTATTATATCCTCTTATTATTCCTTCTTCATCTCCAAATTCCAATTCCTCTCTCTCTCTCTCTTGATAGTTGATAATAAAAACAAGGACTCTCTTTTGTCCAAGCACTATGGTGGAAGTGGAAGTAGTACTGGAGCAGTGCCCGTCCCCGCCGCCGTTGATTTCGAAGAAGCTGAGCAACGCGGTCCGTCTGATCATCTTCATGATCCAGAAGAGATCACGGAAGCTGGCGATGCCGGATCTGCAGGTGATGGTCCGACGTGGCAAGATCCTAGGGAAGTCCTTCAACGACCTTATGCTCCGCCACAACACCGCCCTCGGCTGCACCTCCCACGACGTCCGCATGTCCTTCGTCTCCCCCCGGGAGTACGAGTTCAGCTGCAGCTCATCCCCACCGCACCGACGCTACTCCTCCTGCCACGTCACCAAGCGCAAGCATGATAATAATTATTATAATAATTACATGAAGCACTCCCGTAGGGGTCACGGCCATGGTCACGGTCACGGTAACCGTATCATTCCCCAACCACCCCCCGCATTCGACGAAGACGACGTCGTTCTCCCGGTGGGGTCGTTCAAGATGTTTAATCGTCGTACTACAGAGGTTGAGTCTCCGCTGAGGACGCCGGTTTCCGGTTCGTCGTCAAGGTGGATCAAAACGACGACGAAGGAGTCGTCGTCGTTTAGATCAGGTGGTAGTTGTTGTGCTGATGAGGAGGAGGAGGAGTTCCACGTTGACAAGGCGGCGGAGGAGTTCATCGAGAAGTTTTACAGGGAGTTGATGATGCAGAAGTGGACGGCGCGTGAGCCGTCGGATCGGTTCGCGTGATCCACGCGCCTCCGATGGGACCGCGCGTGGGAATTTTTAATGTTAGGGTTAACGATTATAAGTGAAATGAAACGATGAATACCTGCTTGCTTTTGTTGTCTGTTGATGTACAGTCAGTAGTGAAACTATCAATGCAGTTTTACCGTCAAGGTTTTTTCTCTCTTTTTTTTTTCTTTTTAAATGGAAGTTTGTTTTTATTTTCTATTCTTCTTTCCCAGGAATATATATATATATATATGTATGTATATATATGGTTTTCCCAAATGAATTTTCTAAGAAATATCTAAGTAGAACATAGGAAAAGCTTGGTTAATTAATAATTAACTAGTTTGGAAGCCTATTTATTACTGGAATTAAATAGAATGAATGTTAGTAGTAACAAAAACTCATTTATATATATATATATATATATATATGCAGCATGAGAACAATATGGTTAAAAAAAGCCTCAAATATGATTATATTGAAGCAAAATGCATAAAATTATATCAGCAGGACCTAGAAAACACAGTTGGAATACTTAAAAAAAAAAAAAAGAGGAAACACAGTTGGAAGCACGGCCGAATACTTAATTATAATGAAAGGAAAACGGTGTGTAGTATTACTGCCATAAAATATTTTGAGACGTGTCATATAATTAAGCTAAGAATTAAATATGTGAATGGTAACATAGGAAACATTTGAGTTATTATACAAGGGTTGTCTTTGGTCCTTTCATAGAGGACCACTCCAACACTAACATATAGAAATAAACTGGGTGTAGTATGATATTTATTACACGTAACAATAATTTTAAAAGAGATAACCATGATCTCCTACAAATAAATTTTTAATGACCTTAAACTATTGTTTTACATAACATAATAATTATGTTATAGTACCCTTCATATATATTATGTTATTTTTTATTTTGGGAAGAAATTAAGCCTTTGCATATGCATTCCTATAATTTTACCGCACACCAAAGTTGACATTTTAACTGTCAAGGATTCTTTTTTCTTTTTGTGGTTTATCAAGGTTGAATAATGATTACACATGTCAAAAGAGGAAGAAGAAAGTGAATGATTACATACTAATTGATACCCTGAGATTCTATCTATCATCAGTTCCCAATAATGGACAAAGTCAAAAACAAAAGGTCAAAGCTAAAGTTAATTGATCAATATAATGGTTGTTTCTTGCTGCCGTCTTAAATGATTAATCCATCAACAATGATTACCCACTCATGGATTCATGCTGAACCTTGTTACAAAAAAAATATCATATTTCTTGATCTAATTGAAAACATATTATCAAAACCTAATGTAAATTGAAACTTCAATCACTAATTAATTTTTTCAATTTTTTGGTGTAAAAGAAAAAGGGAGATTTCTACTGTGAATCAGGTTGTTTTGCCGTACTCTAATAGGGCAAGTTTTTTTAAGGATCAAATTAAAACTTTATAGTTGGATCTATGAGTGTTGATTTTAAGATTATACATTATAAATACCAAAAAAAAAAAATCCCATTTTTAGAGTTACAAAATAATCATTGTGCATGACAGATTTTAATAGGTTATGTAGATAAGAGTTTATTCCTCTCCTTACTTTAAACGCATAAGAAGAAAAATGGTTTCAATTAAAGTTGAAACAAAGGGAAAAAAAAAAGCATTTTGAAGCTTGAGTTTTCACGGAAGTAAAAGAGAGAGAATAAAGTAAAAAGCTAACACTTTTCACTCAAACGTATATATCCAAATTGTGAGAGTTAGGTGATTTTAATCATGTTTGGATTGAGCATTTAATCAGAATATTCCCTTATTCAATGTTGCACCAAACACTGATTATGTTTAATACATTGGGTGGAGTATTGTCTATTAAGGTTTAGGAATATAGAACAAGCCCCGTTTATTTAACTGATTCAAGTTTAGAATTCGAGTTTTGCTATAGTAAAAAACTCTCATAAACAGTTACATTTAACTTTTTAACTACAATAAAAAGCTCTCACGTAAAGTCACATCTCAATTCGAATCAGCGAACTAAACGAGCTATATATATTAGAGTCGTATTCATATATTTAAGTCCTTCGTCCCAAACTTTCTTAGTCCAAAATGTCTACTCGTGACAAGTATCGTACTAATGACAAGTATCATTCCAGAACTTATTAGCTCAAAATGAACTTAATCACTTATAATATCGGTGACAGTTAATTAATTGATAATTACTATGCCTCAAGGACTACCCACAGACACACACATACACATTCACATATATACATACAATATATATATGTGTGTGTGTGTGTGGGTATATGTAAAGGACGATTCACAATATGGCACTTCAATTGGCGTCCTCGAATTGATCTAATTATTACAAATGCACTGTGTCTTATTCTAATTAGCCGTGTAATTTCCATAACTTGCAGCACCTTGTTTTTTTTTTACTTTTGTTCCCCTTTTCTATAGTTGAGCGGTTGAGCTAAGCTCCAGCTCCAAAGTATATTCATCTTTATCATCCTTTCATTTATTGGGAAAATTTATTGTGGGCACATCTCGGACCCAGCTAAAAAGAGATTGAGGAAAGATGAAAAGAAAAATGGTAGTAAATATCATATCTTTGAAATTAAATTAAATAAATAATATATTTAAAACTATTTAAAGTAAATAGCAGTTTATTATTTAAAAAATTCATTTATTATTGGTAAAAAAATTAATTATGTGGTAAAAAAATTTTAAAAAATTTTATTTACGTGCAAATTTTTTTTACCAGTCATAAAAACAAAAATCTACGTGAAATTTTTTTTACTAGTTATAAATGAAAATAATTTTAAAATCTACTATTTATTTCTTTTAGTTTAATAAATATGTTGTTTACTACCTTTTCTCTTGAGAAAATTAGGTACATAAATATCTCTTACTTTCTTGGGCACTTCCGTTTGAGCTTGAGTTGTAGATGGGCCGAGTGCATCTTTAATGTTTATTATTAGAGTAATTCACAGGTATCTCTTAAAAATATATAGGTAAAGACCTTTTATTCTTGATTTATAATTTTTTTAGTTAAATAATTATACTAATAAAAAAATATTTATCAAGAGTGAAGGGTAAAAATTAAGACTCATATACTCTTAAAGATAAATTCTTCATTTCTTCGTATTATTTAGGTCGCTAATAGAGTGGCACCAAATAATATGAAAATAAACAGATTGGTTTCTCGTGTTATGTGCTTTAGATGTCTTATGTACTTAGACAATTGAGTATGGATATTTGGATGTTCGGTTATTTTTTAAAAACTTGAATATGATGTGTTTCGACACTTTTACATACTTAAGTAGAAATATCATACGTATATTTTGTGATAATATATTTTTATGTGTTAAGTTGTCGATTATTATAGACATTTGGAGAAACTATGTTATTTTTAGTATGTAGTCTATTAATGTTAGTTTTACATATGAAAAAAAAAAAAACTAATTTCCACCATTTATATTAGTTGTTGACTTGGTTCATAAACTTTTTTTTAATGTGAACTCGTTACACGAGTTTAATAAACTTGTTCGCGTGTCGGGTCATATTGTTTGTGTAATTAATATTTTATATTCATGTTTGGATTCTTAACACGTTCATTACTCATATATTGTGTTCATGTTCGTGCTAATTATATTATTATGTGATTGCGCCACGATATGTGAATAATAATTGTCAGCCCATGCAATAGAAAGGATAAAATCATGATTCATGACTAAAATGACGTATAGTTTGCTATAGAACATTATCGTTGATAAGACGTCAAGTCGTTTTAATGTAAACGACAATTAACTTAAAAGTGACAATAAATTGGAAAAACAACATCATTATGAAACAACCACATCACATTAAAAAAATAATAATAATAATCATATAAACAAACAACAGTACGTACGCTTGTTTTTTTCCTTGCAAAAATAAAGACGTACTTTAAATATATTATTCGGAAAAAAAAAGCTTAAAGTTGTCAATTTTATTTCATTGTTTTTTTTTTCCCTTCGACGAGTAAGGTACTCATGATTTTGCACCTAAATCAAGTATGGCCAATTATTGACACAAGTGTGACAATGTACTTAAATTTTTTGAAACATGATGAATAGTGTTAGGAATCCTGCCTAATATATTGGATTTAAGGATAAAATATGAATAAAGCAAGCGGATAAAGAACATAGTTTTTTTACTTGCCCAATCAGAAACCCTCACTATCAAAACAAAGAGACTACACAAAAGAGTAGTTTTTGTTTATTTTATAGGTTCAAACTAATGTTAAACCTTTTGTTGTAATGTTTTTTTTTTTTGACAAAATTTAAATTTTTGTTTAGATTTTTTTGTTCAAACTTACAAACTAGGCTTCATTCATTTCACCAATTCGAGTTTTCAGTTTTATATTTCTACAGTAAAAAGCTCTCATAAAATGTCACATCTAACTTTTTCTGTTACAGTGAAAAACTCTCAAAAAATATCACGTCTCAACTCAAATTAAAAACTTAAATTCGCGAAGTGAACGAAGCCTAAACCGACAATACGTGGCTCCGTCTCACAAAACTCTGAACCTCATACACTCAAATAGATTACTCTCTCAACGTACGAAGTAAAGAGAAGAACTGACAAGTGACAGCACTCTAGGTCGCTCCAAATGGTTGCAAGGCCGCCTCCTTTTGCAAAACTTTAATACATCATTCCATGTAGCTCTTCATGTGTAATTCTTAACTCTTCACTCAGTTGTAGAATTTTACTACGATTATGTGAGCCATATAATTTCAACAACTAATTATAAACATAAAATGATATCGATCTAATAACGCTTACTTTAGAGCCTCAATGGGAGCTGAACTAAAACAAGCATTACGAAAGAGGGAGCATCAACTCATAATGTCTATGAGTTTATAGACGGAATCGGATGGAAGGAGTTTTTGAACGATTTTTTTATATATTAAAAGGTATTTTAAACCGTTTAAAAAAATTAAGTGACATGTTAAAACAAGATACATTGTTTGTAGGCAATATGAAAATAATCCTTCGCTAGATATGGTTAGGGGTGACAATTCGTGTCATGTGTCGTGTTTTGATATTTTCTTTTAAAATTTACAATTAATTCAAACACGACCCGTGACACGAAATTTTTTAAAAACCGTAACACGAGCACGATACGACCACTTTACGGGTTGACACAACACGACACGAAAATGACCCGT
This sequence comes from Morus notabilis, assembly GCF_000414095.1. Lineage (NCBI taxonomy): Eukaryota > Viridiplantae > Streptophyta > Magnoliopsida > Rosales > Moraceae > Morus > Morus notabilis. The sequence goes on from NW_010363297.1 coordinate 288,299, forward strand.
GAACCCAAAATACAATAACATCCATTGAAATTAAGCAAATAATAGTATAAAATTTTAAATATAACTATCATGATATCACAAGTTCATAATGAAATAAATAATATGTAATGAAAAATATATTTAGTTTTTAATTTTTTACGAATTTCGTATTCGGGTTAGACGGGTTCAACCCGAAATTAACCCGTGTTTTTTGTATCAATTTCAAGTCGACTTTATTCTGACCGAAACTTTTTTTTTCTCAACCCTAACCCGTGAAATTCGTATCGTTTTCGAGTCGTGTTGTAACCCATATTGCCGACCTTAGATATGGTAACACCTTTAGAAACAAGTTTCAAAACAATAATAAGGAATTAAGCAAATAAAAATGAATTTATGTGAGATAAAACGCCGTAATATAAAAAATTAAATTTAAATTTTTATAAAAGAACACTATATTAAAAACTTAAATGGTGATTATAACTAGCAAAATGAACATGTCATAAGTAGTGCTTGCGGCTAGAGATCTTCAATCCTTCTCGTTTGAATGGGTAAGGCGAATCAACGATGTCATTGCCTATTTACTTAACCGTCAGACAATTTGTACTTCTTATTCTTTATTAGCGGAGGATGTTTGTATCCCCCCTATTAATTTCGTTCATTCGACTTCATTTAAGTAGGCTTTATGCTTTTTTTTCTCGGCAGCCATTGTTATGTTTTTTAACAGACTTGGGTGTTTGTTATTCTCATTGGCCTCCTCAACAAAAAACAAAAGGAAAGGAAATATAAAGAGTACAACAACGGATAAGTGATCTATAAAATAATTAGAGTTTTGTTTTAAACATTTCCTTTTAAGGGAGTGTTTGGATTAAGTCAATGTACACATTACGGTCGTAGAGATCTTACAAAAGAGAAATGCTAACGGGTTTGTTCTTTTGCATTTTTGAATTAGACATTCAGGAGTGAATATCTTGAGTTGAGTTTGAGTTATAACTTAAGTTTGTGTTTGGTTGTGTACATTTAAGTTATGGTTTGAGATAAGAATATTTTTGAGTTTGTGTTTGAGTGAGTCAAAACTTGAATTTGTATTTAAATAGTATTTTAATAAAAACTCAATAGTGATGAGAAATTTTAATAGGATATATGTGTGGGGTTTTATTCGTCTTTTCGTTGTCAACGCATAGAAAAAAAATCATCTCAATTAGAATTAAAACGAAAAAGTTATAGCATTTTTAAGAATAGAAAAAATACTGTTCATTAAATTGAGTTCGAGTTTTTGAACTCGAGTTGAAGGAAAAACTTGAACTCGAGTTTTAGTCTCAAACTCGAGTTCAAACTTAAAATAATATAAACTTAAATAAAGTTATAACTCGAGTTACTTTCTTTGAGTTTTTATGACTGTCGAACAGGCCGTAAGTGATTTTACAAAAGAAAAATATTAGCGTAACTATTTTTATTACTGTTTTTATTACCTTTTATATTTACTGTTTGATATTTAAATTCCACTAATATAATATATCATTATTTAAATAAAAAATAAAAAAATAAAATTTATATGTTAAATAATAAATGTAAAAAATAATAAAAATAATAATAAAAATAATGATGTGACATTTATCTTTAAACAAAATTAAGATTAGTATGCAAAACCGTCAACACTAATAGCAAAATCGGGCAAAAAATGATTTGTGTACTTTCATCAATTGGGATGTGCGAAATTCCAAAAAGAATTCCCCCTCTAGTGGAGTTTGACCAAATTGACACATTAGCTAATCTATTGTTCAGTATCGATATTTGGTTGTCTATAAAAACTTTCAAATCTTACCTTTATCTGCATATCTCAGAGGAGATGTCCGGAAAAGAATAATAAACCATACAGGAACCCGCAACCATGTTAAAGATTTGAGTTTGACAAAACTTATGATGAAATATTTTAGTTATAAAATAAATGAAAATAAATATAAAAAATCTGACCACAAAGGAAGATTAGGAGATCTCCCCCTCTGCTAAAAACTTATGATGTTTATAGTGATAGTATTAAAAATCACGATAATTTTTATTGGTAATTAATTTCTCCCGTTATAGTTGAATTCCTAAATATTCAATCACTATACACTGTGATCTCTTGCGTTGGTTTGAAATATATTTCCTTTATTCAAAAAAGATAAACTTTTTTTTAGGTGAAATAAGAAAAATTTAGATATAAATAATATATCTATTTACATATGAATCGAAATTAAAATTAAACCAATCCAAACTAATTTCTTTATTAATTATAATAAACATAAAAGATTTAAAAATTTATAATTACCAAATCTTAATATTTCTTAAGATTATTTTTTAAAATTATTTCTTAACGGAGAGAATTTGACTTGTGTCATTTAGAAAGGTAGTTACCACTCGAATCCAGAAATCTAGCATATATCTACTTCAAATAAATGCAACTAAACCAGCGCTTTATAAGGAAGGCAGATTGTTGTTTATACATGCCAAAGAAAAAAAAAAAAAAGTATGTCTACGACTGACATTCCCGGTAAAGTTAAACCAAAATTATATAAAATAAAATAAAAAAACGAAACTATGTCTACGACTACATTCCCAGCAAAGTTAAACCAAAATTATATAAAAAAATGTAAAGCTACCTCTACTTACATATACCTAAAATATCTTAAAAGAGTTGAAAACTTTTTTATATGAGGTTATCACGTGAGAGCCTCTTCATTTTTTTTTTCCTTTTTGTACTTTTTATTTTGATTTTTTGTTAATTTGTTTACATTATAATTTTTTGTGCATTTTTGAAAAATATATTGAATACGTTTATAATTGATTTTTGCTTATTTTTTAAAAACGTTTCTGCACGTTTTTTGTGGCATAAAATGAAAACGGTTTACAAATTTTATTTGTTTAGTAAATATTTTGAAAACAAAGACGGAAACAAAAAATAGTGAGAATGATTTTGTGAATGAATTAAAAAACGGTTAGAAGTTGTTTTTCCTCTTTTGTTTTCATTTTCTAGCTAAACACGATTAATAACTAAACACGATTAATGACTAAACAATAATGTTATAATATATTAATTAATAAGTATAACTAAACACGATTTCACTTTTTTATTATACTCAAAATAATCTCTTAAAAAACTAACTAAACACAATTTTAGAATTGTCCCATAATAATTCTCAAAATAATCTCATTTTTACTTTTGTATTGAAAACAAAATCATTTTGAAAACGTTACCAAACGGGCACATTGTTCCTCACTTTTCTTCCATAAGAGTAGTTTTTTCCACATGTGTTCCTATTTTATTTTATTAGTTAAAATAAAATTTTCAAACATGTCTCTACTTAATTTTTTTTGGCACTTGTTATTTTTACACATATTCATTTTTTAAATAAATTAAAAAATATGTAAATAGTTGTATGAATAAATTTCTTATTATTCAGTAAATAATAAACTCTTTAAGTGTCTCCAACAAGACAATACATACAGAGAATGTTAAATTAGTGAAAAAAAGAAAGAAGAATCAAAAGTTCAAGACAAATAGAAGAAATAAAAAATATATATAAAAAAGGGAATAAGGAAAAATTAGAGGCCAAAGTTCAGGTTGTTTGGCCCGGGCTGTGAATAGAAATTTTAGCCGGTCCGACCCTAAATAGGAGAAGGACGACTTAGCCCGGTTCTGAAGTCCAAAAGGGTTAGGGTTGGCTCGCCTGACTCATAATTTTATAAAGTATTTTCAAAAAATCTTTAAAAAGAGGGTATTTAGGTTGGCACTTCTCAATCTGATAAATATTTAAGTGATGTTTAGTTTATAAATTTAAATAAAATTTAATTTTTTTATGAGAAAAAAATACTGTAACGAAATCAAGAATTATTATCCTAAATTAAACAAAATTTTTAAAACAAACCTCACTTTAAATTCGAAACCTTAGATCTAGTCGAGTCTAGAGCAACAACAACAAATCTTAAAACTCTCGGACAAATCACCGCTAGAAAAATTTTAAATAATAAAAAGAAACAGAGAAGGGGGAAAAAAAAAAAAAAAAAAAATCAACCATGCCATTGTTTTTCTCTCGCTCTCCTCCAGAAGTGGAAATCTAGAATCCTTTTATCTCCCTTTTCATTTCCCTCCACAGATCTCCAAATTCCCTCTTTTAGTTTTTTGTTTTACCCCCAACCCTAACATTTTTCGTTCAATATTTAAATTATTTTTATCTAATCCATCTGTATATCCATTTCTACTATTTTTCTTCTTCTTTCTCCCTCTTCGTCATCTCTCAGTTTCTCTCGATAACTCACTGATCAATTTTTCGCTGTCGATGCTTCTAGAACCTTCACGAACATTCTCCAGAACCTTCGCCTGACTTTCTAACTCTTCATGGACCAGCATCAGTCCTACCATGCCTGAGCTGCGTAGCAGACCACGCAGAAATCGGGCATCAAACCGGAACCCTAAACCCGACCACAACAACGACAACAACAACAACCCAATCGGCAATCCGATTGCCGAACAGCGTCAAGAGCAGGAGCCGCCGCGGGACCTGACCGACGCACGACCTCGCCGGGGAAGAGGAAGAAGGCCGGCGCAGGGGAATAACAGAGGGAAGACGAACGCGATTGGCGCTGCGATTCGCGAGACGACGCTGGTTAAGCGCGAAGAAGAGGAGGAGGATAGGGTTTTGAGGGAAGGTGTCGGCGAGAGAGGCATGGACGAGTACGATAGTGGCGGTCGGAGCGGCGATAAGGGCGCCGCCGCCGAGGATGAGGGCAGCACAGCTCCTCTCCCTGAGAAGGTAGTGTTTTTTTTTTTTTTTTTGGTGTTTGAAGAAGGATCGACTTTTTCCTTTGTAGAGAAAGGAAACGAAAAGATAGTAATTTTTTTTTTCAACCTTCGCTCATATATTTTCTTGGTGAACAATTCCTGATTTTGAATTTTGCTTGGTTTTTCTGTTTGAGAAATTTTAAACTTTTCTATGTTTTGTTGAAAAATGAAGAAACGTTTCCCCCATTTCTTTTTTTGTGGTTCAAAATTGTGTCATTTCCCCTTGAGATTTGATCAGGAAGGTCTATTGAGAAATTGTTAAATTGGATGTTCTTTCATTTGTAAGTGGACGTTGAACTGTGTTAAAAAGGGAAAGAATGCAGCTTATTGCATTACTGTTGATGCAACATTATCAAGAAAGATATCTGGTGAAAAAATTCTTGTTTTGGGAGGTTCATTGATTTTTTATTTATTTTTATTTCATAACAACAGGTCCAAGTTGGTGGTTCTCCATTGTACAGAATAGAAAAGAAATTGGGAAAAGGAGGCTTTGGACAGGTTTATGTTGGTAGACGTGCTAGCCCTACAAATTTAAATGAAAGAACTGGCCCTGGAGCTCTAGAGGTTTGACATTATTCTCTTTTCAGTTTTTTCGCAGAATTTTGTATTTAGTGATGGTTGTTGTGTTTACTTCTTATTCCTTTAATCTCCATTCTTTCAGGTAGCCTTAAAGTTTGAGCATAGAACTAGTAAAGGATGTAACTATGGACCACCATATGAATGGCAAGTTTACAAGTGAGGCCCCAATCTTCTTGTTATACCTTTCTGTCTTTGCATATTGCATTTTAGTGGTTTTAAGTTTTAGTTTTCACTTGCTTTGTTCCTTGTCAGTGCGCTTGGGGGTAGTCATGGAGTGCCGCGAGTTCATTATAAGGGCCGCCAGGGTGACTACTACGTCATGGTACGCGTTTCTTGTTGCATTAGCTTGCATGTTATGACATTAATTTGTCTTTCTACTTTGTTAGTCTGAGAATTTGTAAAGTAACCCCATTTCTTACAGGTCATGGATATGCTTGGACCTAGTTTGTGGGATGTCTGGAATAACAATTCTCACACGTAAGTCTTTCGATGTGTAGGAAAGAAAAGAAAAGTCTCATAACCTGATTTTTCATTGACTTGTTAGTTATGCCTATTGTTGTTGACATCTACTTTTCTCAACTGCAGGATGTCGATAGAAATGGTGGCATGCATTGCAATTGAGGCGATTTCTATATTGGAAAAGATGCACTCTAGAGGGTTATAATTCTAACTCTATTTTGTGACCTTTGGTTTACCTCTTTTCTCTTTTGTTGAACCTGGTTATACGTAGTTTCTATGTTGCTAAGACTTTCCTAGCTGAGGGTGTCAAATGATTGAAATTCACATTTCCATTACAGGCCCTCTAGATAGGGCGTTATGTTACCATTTCATTTACCTCTAGCGTTCTACACTACAGAAGCATTATACTTGTTTTTCACTTTATAAACCTCTTCACCTTGGGATGAATGTGTTTTAGTCTTGTCTTAGGTTTATAGCTAAAGATCAATGGCTAGCATTCATTTAGATCCTGTTTGGTTCATGGATTAGAACTATTTTCGATTTACGTGTGTTTTTTGTGAGAGAAAATACTGTAGCGAACCATGAACCAGGATTCGAATCAGAGAACGAATCCTCCAACCAAACGGGCTCTTATTCTTAATTATTTGCATAAGCAGGACAAGTGAACTCAATCTGAAATGATATGCAGGGTCATTATTAATTTTTGGATATTCCAGTGTCATGATGTACACAGTTTTTTAACTTTTGCTTCTTGTGTCCATGGCAGATATGTACACGGGGATGTGAAACCTGAGAATTTTTTGCTTGGCCCCCCTGGAACTCCGGAAGAGAAAAAGCTGTTTCTTGTTGACCTTGGCTTGGGTACGCTGCAGAATCTGTGTTTTCAGAGTTATTAGTTATTAGTTTTACCTTGAATGGAAAATGACCACGTTTATCTGTTGTGTCCTTTTAGCTACTCGGTGGCGAGATAGTTCAACAGGCAATCATGTTGACTACGATCAACGGCCTGATGTTTTCAGGTGAATACCGAATTTAGATAGTGTGCTTATTTGACTAGAAGTTTGCTTTCCTCCCTTGGTGGTTGGACAATGGTATCTGATAATTCGTATTTTGCAGGGGAACGGTGAGGTATGCTAGTGTGCATGCCCATCTTGGTAGAACTGGCAGTAGGAGGGATGATTTGGAATCTCTTGCTTACACGCTTGTATTTCTTCTCCGTGGCCGCTTGCCTTGGCAAGGATATCAGGTTTGGTATTTCTAAGTTTGAGTTAGGTCATGCTTATACCTAATTTTGAGATTCGACTCTGATACATATTTTTATTAGGGGGAGAATAAAGGATTCCTTGTCTGTAAGAAGAAGATGGCTACTTCTCCAGAAGCTCTGTGTTGCTTTTGTCCACAGCCTTTCCGACAGTTTGTTGAATATGTTGTGAATTTGAAGTTTGATGAAGAACCTAACTACGCTAAATATATCTCCCTTTTTGATGGGATTGTTGGTCCAAATCCAGATATTAGGCCAATAAATACCGAAGGTGCTCAGAAGGTACTTTTGATGTTCTTTCAACTAGGATATTCTAGAAGTTTATGTTACAAAACACTCAAAAGACAGCAAGAAAAAGATCTAGAACTGGCAATTTGAGGGTCCAGGTCTCCAAACTGAAATGTATAGTTTAAAGATAGTAATTGCGATCTCTTCTTTATTCATCCTTTCTGTTTAAATAGCAAGAACAGTTTTCAAATGAACGCTGACAACTAATGCCATAAAAGGAGAATTGTCAGCAATATGTGATAAGACATAAAATCTAAGAATTTAGATTCCAAGGATGCTATATATCTTTAAGTTCTTAACAATAAATAACACGAAAACAGCCACTGGCACTGCTGTGTCAGTTATAATAAATCTTGGTTTCGGATACATCTAATACCATATTTTTTATTGTGAAGCTCATATGTCAGGTTGGGCATAAGAGAGGACGATTGACCATGGAGGAGGAAGACGACGAACAGCCAAAGAAGAAGATTCGTATGGGAATGCCTGCAACACAATGGATTAGTATTTATAATGCTCGTCGGCCTATGAAGCAAAGGTACGTAATCTTACATAACAAATCTTGAAGTTGAGCTTCGTTTCAAAAGCTTAGTAAGTTGATTTTTCCATCTCTTCTTGTAGATATCATTACAATGTTGCAGATTCGAGGCTGTCCCAACACATTGAAAAGGGAAATGACGATGGGTTATTTATCAGCAGTGTTTCTTCTTGTTCCAATCTTTGGGCTCTTATCATGGATGCTGGCACTGGTTTCACAGCTCAAGTTTATGAGCTCTCTCCATATTTTCTTCATAAGGTCTTGTCTTCCCCTCTTCCATTTGAGTCTAGGATACATGTCTATCTTTTATCTGGAATTATTAGTTATCAATTACTTTTCTTAGTGTGCATTGACATACGCCCAGCAATTGACTTTGCTGCATAATTTACAGGGGGGGGGGGGGGGGGGGGGGTGTGTGTCTTGTGATTATTATGTTGCATTAATACTACTCATTATGATCAATGCTGACTGGATATCTATTGTTGTAAATTAACATCTTTTCTCTTCTTTTATAAAGGAATGGATCATGGAACAGTGGGAGAAGAATTTTTATATCAGCGCAATAGCAGGAGCCAGTAACGGAAGTTCGTTAGTTGTAATGTCCAAAGGTTGGGCTCTATCACAAAAGCATGAATATTGTTAAAAGTTTGTATCTGTCTGACTTGAGTTGTGTTGCTTCATATAGGGACCCAGTATTTACAGCAGTCCTATAAAGTGAGTGATTCATTTCCGTTCAAGTGGATTAATAAGAAATGGAGGGAGGGATTTTATGTTACTGCCATGGCCACTGCGGGAAGTAGGTGGGCAATTGTTATGTCTCGAGGCGCAGGCTTCTCTGACCAGGTCTTGCTAAGATTTGGAAATTAATAATTTTCTAGGTTAAAGTAACATTTGGTGGGTGATAGATAGATAGACGATCCTGATAATATTTTTAATTGTCAGGTTGTGGAATTAGATTTTCTGTATCCAAGTGAGGGTATTCACAGAAGATGGGATGGTGGCTACCGCATCACCGCAACTGCGGCAACTTGGGACCAGGCTGCTTTTGTACTTAGTGTGCCAAGGAGAAAACCAGCAGATGAAACTCAAGAGACACTCCGCACTTCTGCTTTTCCTAGTACACATGTCAAGGTGCACTATTTGATTAACCATTTTTCTGTGCATCCTTTTTGTGTCATCCACATTTTCTTGTGGGGAACTTAATTTTCTACCTGCTGGTGTTGCAGGAGAAATGGGCAAAGAATCTTTATATTGCATCTATTTGCTATGGCCGAACGGTCTCGTGAGCTGCCAAAGTTTTTCCTGTGAATCTGCTGACATGATTTTAATCACTCACGCCTGCTTTTAGTTATCATTTAATGCTTTGGAAGCGAAGGTTCTCTCGTGGCAAATCAATTGGTCATGGCATATGCGAGTTGATGTATGCTAAATTCTTCTTTATTGTTTCCATCACATAGATATCTTACAAGCACCTGTGCACTGTCGTTCAATTTTCTGGAAAATCTGAGCTGGTTTTGATCTGTCCACCTATTGGCTGGGCTCATTTCACTAATGTTGAAATGTTGTATATTATATTAACAATAGTTTCTCGGTTGAACTTTGAAGGCATGTGCACAGGTCATATTGTCATTATTGATGTATTCTGGGAAACATTAAAGTATGATTTGCAGTGTATTCTGGACATTCTAAGCCATTCATCCCGTATTTAGGGGGGTTTTTTTTTTTTTCCCTATTCTTTTCTTTTCTTTTCTTTTCTTTTTATCTCCCTTTTGCATCTTGTATGGACATTGAAGATACTTGATGTCTGAGTTTGACCTCAAAAGCAGAAAGCAGTTGTATACTTCGGTGTTAATTTTAAGGCTATATTTTTATTTATGAATTGTGCCTCCATACAACCCAATTGGTGGTGATGGTGCATTATTTTCATGGAATACATACCACTCTAGTTAGAGTTACACTTCGTTAAACCTTCCTTTGTAGTCTTGTCTTGATAATCTTCATAGACACGTATTAATATTATGGTGCTGAAGGACTCTTCATTCGTACAAGTTCCTGACGTTTTTGAAGACTGACAATTGTTTTAAGCAGAAATGTGATATGAATATGTATCTTGAAGACTGTTTAAGAGTGAAGTTGAATGTCTAGTATGAGTAGTGCTGAAGTGCATTGCATTAGACTGACAGAGAAAGCGGGCAGTAAAAAATTGAAATTGAGGTGTTTCTTGGCAGCCAGTTTGTTGAATGCATTTGGGTCGTTTCCTGACTAGCTTTTTGATTGTGGTTAGCCTTTGTGGTTTGGTCGTTTACCTCTGATTAGTGGTGTAAATGATTATAGTTTGTTAATGTCAGAAACAAAAGGAGTGTACGAGTGCTGAATTTTTGAGCACATGGTTGATGTTGATTTTTGTAAAGTCTTGGTGACAGAAATGGGTTTACGAGCTTCTTGGCAAACTTCACGAGGTGAAATTGCAGTGCCGTACATTAATCTTACAATATGGTAAGTTGAGACGGATCATTTACGTCAAGTTCTTTAGAAATGATTTGTGATTTTCCTTTCTGTGTATTTCTGTAGCCGAAATTTTTATTGATATGCTTGTTAAAATTTGTACAAATATTCAGGAACCAATAGGTACCATTTGGATTGGTATTTTATAAATTCAAACTAGGCTGCATCTTCATTTCCTTGTTTTCAGCTTTTCCATTATTATGTTCTTATGTGATAGCCTTTTGTTATGTTTTCTAGGCTCCAATTGAGTGACATGTAAATGTCATAATTCCAACAGTGACTGGTAATGGGATGGAATTTGAGTGGCATTTTGGTGTGTGACATCAGCAATCGTGATGCTATTCAAGAAGGTGGCAATGCCAGAACTTAAATGGTATGGAATACTTTTCCTTCTGAATGAGAAATGATTGATGCACTTCCAACTTGGATTGCTGTGACCGTGATGAGCAAGAGTTGTTTCCTTTTTCTTTTTAAGTTTCTCATGCATTTTTAGTATGCCTTTGTGACCGTCATCCAAAAAAGCAAAAAATAGAAGATGGATATATATACATACATACGTACATACATATCTAATTTTTGTTTCTCAATTTAAAATGCGGGGGTGTTATTTATACAATTTTAAAAATTGAGATCTGGTTATGCAATGGAGGCTTCTCCAAAAGTGGAACCAAGTTTAGAAGTGTTTTGAATTGATTACATATCTAGGAACATAGGTTATTCTCTTTCTTCGGAATGATGACTTTGCTGCTCGATTCTTATGTTTTTATCAGCGTGTGCATCACCCCAGATCTTACGCACCACATTCGTTTATGCCAGTGAATGAATTGCGTATTCTTTGATGGTGGCGTATATTGCATGTCTTATAAATTCTTAACTGCAATATTGCTTACGCAGCCACACATGAAATGAACTAGAAATGGAAATTAAAATTTCTTTCTGGCTTTGCGGAATTAGTGATAAATGTATTAGATTGGTTATGAACTTTTTCTCTTTCATTTAAGGAAACAAAGATTGTTAGTTGCTTGAAACTAGGGCCTGGATACCAGTAATCGATGCACAGAAACTTGGAGCATTTGTGCAGAAAAGTAGACGCTTGGGAGGTTTGGAGCAGTTTTTGTTACTTTTCAGTTATAGAAACTATCATTCGTTTTTTTATATTGTTTTTGTTGCTAATCCCCGAGTGTGGAATAAAAACCGTGCCAACCCTTTTCTTTTTGTGTGCTCTAGGTAGTTTTTGAATTATGTTCTGTTTGTTTCATGTATTCGCTTTTATATTGTAACATATCGACTCTTCCTTCTGATAAGTTCTCTCTTTTTGCATCAGGGCCGAATTTACTTAGTCCAGTTGCGTTTTGTTTTCCATTGGAGCAAATCTTAAGGGCACTAGTGGTGGGCACACTAACGTGATTTAGTTTCTATTAGTTTAGGATTTTTTTTGTTGCAAGGCATTCAGGCTACAAGGGTATCCTGATTTAACTTTTGCAATGGCTCAACCACGGTTAACCACAAGATGGTTGGAGGACTACGTTGGGGGTTTTGTTTTTTTCAATTGTTCGTTCTTGTTCTTCTTGTTTTTTTTTATTTTTCTTTTTGTTTTTTCTTTTGAGTATTGCTTTAATTAGAGGCCTTACAAAATTTTTATAAAGTATTCGAAAGGGAGCTCATTGGTTAACTTCTGAATTTCGACAGAGGCCGATTTCTAATCCTACCTAATCGTTTGACACTTACCAAGTAAATAGAAAAGAAAAGTTACCTGGCACTTGGCAGAAGTTCTAGGCTTCTAGCTGTACACGTTTAATAGAAAATAAAACCGAACCAAAGCAAATGTTAAGTTATATTTTTATTTGATTCCATGATGTTATTGGAAGGGACATAAAAAGGGTCAAGAAAAGAAGATGTAGGAATTGATTCCATTAACGAAAAGGTCTGAACTTCAATGAGTGGTGAAGGTCGTTTGAGGATGTTAATAAGCATAAAATTTATGCCTATGCCTTCTGATATAATTCGAAAAGAGGAGGAAAAGAACGGATTTTCAACTAAATGACTATTTTGTCAATTACTTAATATAATTTTAATTTTGAAAATAAAGATAAAAAGGCATTTTAAATATTGATGCAAGTATGACAAGTTTTCTTCTAAAAATCTCTCCACATTTAGAGAGAGAAAATTGGGACTCTCGTGTCCTTTTCTCTTCCTTCTCCTTTTTCCCCGTATAAGACAATCAACATTTTTATTCTCTTCAAAAATCTCTCCACTCTTTCATTTTCTCCTACTTTTTACCTCTACCAATGTGTAGCATTTAAAGATGAAAATGGGAAAATTATAGTAACAATAAGGTTTAGGTTTGTATCGTTAGTGTTTTACTAATTAAAAAATATGATAGACGGTCGAGTTACATCTTAAAATTTAAGGTATCGTTCATTTCACCTATTCAAGTTTAAAATTTAAGTTTTGTTATAGTAAAAAGTTTTAAAAAATAATCACATCTAATTTTTTTACTATAATAAAAAACTCATATAAAGTCACATCTCAACTCGAATAAGCGAAATAAACGAGTTAGAGTTATTTAAGGCTCCCTGCCAAGTGCCACATGTTTTTCTATTTAGATTGACATTTGTCAGAGCAGGTAAAATTTTTATATTTAGAATCGTTTAATTCGTTGATTCGAGTTTTTAATTCGAGTTGAGATATGACTTTATATGAGAGCTTTTTACTGTAACAAAAAAGTTAAATGTAACTGTTTTTGAAAATTTTTTACTATAATAAAACTTAAATTTAAAACTCAATTAAAACTTAAATTTTAAACTCGATTAAAACTTAAATTTTAAACTCGAACGTTCGAATAGTTACGACAGGTGCCAACTAAAGTTAAACCTGGTAAAGATCATTTTACCCCTTTTCATTGTTCTGATCAATTCTTTGGTTCTCTCCTTTCAAGAGAAAAAAAAAAAGAAAAAGAAAAGAAAGAAAATCTAGCTTCTCATATTTCTTCAACCTTTCTCCAAATCTTTCGCCGCCGCCCCTCTCGCCGTCATTTTCCAAAATAGCTTTTTGCCTCTCTCACTGGCCTCCATCTCTCTCAACGTCTATTCTTTCTCGCCGAGTGCCTAGAGCTTGTGTCGCTAGGAGAAGATCTGCAACACCGACACAATGAAACCAAAGCAAGAATGAGGCAGAGATCTGGTCGGAGATCGCTGCAATGTCAAGATGGATTTGCAGAGCTATTCGCCATCTCTGAGATCAAAGCTTTTCACCATTTTCGACTTGATCTCTTGCGTTCTCTGCTGTTAGATACAGCTTCTCAGCACGAATCCACCAGATGTTCTATCTATCTGGTGTGTTGGAGATTTGATGATGTTTATATTTTTTTTTCAATTTTTTTGAATATTATGGACTTTTTTTAATTATTTTTTATTATGTCGTGATTTTTTTTTTGTACATTCTGTTTATTTATGATTGGATTCTCATGCCTCGTTCACGTTGTGGATTCGAGTTTTCAATTCAAGTTGAGATGTGATATTTTTTGAAAATTTTTCACTATAGCAGAAAAAATTAGATGTGATATTTTTTGAGAGTTTTTTACTGTAAAAACTTAAAATTAAAAACTCGAATCGGTGAAATGAACGAGGTCATATTTTTTTTTTTAATAAATGTGTGTATTTTTAAATTTTTTTTTGGATTTTTGATCGTACTACTGTCTTCGTCCGCTGCTAACAGCTGTTTTCAGAGATATGAGCCAGTAACTTAGTGGTTACGTTATCGATCAGTAACTGATATCCCGGCAGATACCCACATCTTGACCAGATATCAATATTGCGGTCGGATACCAGCTGGTATTACGGCGGCATGCCAACTGGTATTACAACGACTATTGGCGGTTCGCCGATGCGAGAGATTTGGTCGCCGACATGAGCAACCGTATCTAGAGAAACAACTTCTGGTCGCCAGCTTGGTCCGGAGAAATTTTAAGTGGGTTATTAATGTTTCAGGCAAAAAAAAAAAATAGAAATAAAAAATGACTATTATTTTTTATTTTTTTTTTCATTTTATATTAAATTAAGAAATTATTTTTATTATTTTTATTTTTAATTCTGTTAAAACGTTTTTTTTTTGTTTTTATTTAAAAAAAACATGAAAAATAAAAATAAAACTAATTTTAAACACGTCCTTAGTGTTTGTTGATACAAGAGCTATTTTTAGAGTAGTATTGGTAGGGGTAAAATTGGTAGGAAACAAAAGAAAAATCGTGGCAAATGGTTTTTTCGCTCGGGCACCTTAATTTTGTGGTGGGAGAAAGAGAAAAATAGGTCAAAACTTAAGATAAATTAAAATTAATATGTTAATAGTTTACATAAGTTAATAAATAGGCTAAATTACTATTTTCGTCCATAACTTGTCTGGTTATGAACCAAAAATTATTAATGTTTAAGGGAAATAAATAGAAATAAAAAATGACTATTATTATTTTTTTTTCATTTTATATTAAATTAAAAAATTATTTTTATTATTTTTATTTGTAATTCTGTTAAAACGTCTTTTTTTGTTTTTATTTAAAAAAAATGTGAAAAATAAAAATAAAACTAATTTTAAACACGTCCTTAGTGTTTGTTACAAGAGCTATTTTTAGAGTAGTATTGGTAGGGGTAAAATTGGTAGGAAACAAAAGAAAAATCGTGGCAAATGGCTTTTTCGCTCGAGCACCTTAATTTTGTGGTGGGAGAAAGAGGAAAATAGGTCAAAATTTAAGATAAATTAAAATTAATATGTTAATAGTTTACATAAGTTAATAAATATGCTAAATTACTGTTTTCGTCCATAACTTGTCTGGTTATGAACCATAACTTGACAAGTTATTGTCCATAATTCACGATTTTTATCCATAACTTGTTTGGCTATGAACCATAACTTGACAAGTTTGTCCATAATTTATCTGGTTATGAACTATAACTTAATAAGTTATGACCTATTAATTTATATAACTAAAAGTTAGCCTATATACTTTCTTAAGCTTTTCATATTCGCTTATTTTCTACTATTTCCCTTTTGTGGCAGATGTCTATAAAGCCCTACAATTTAAGAGATGTTTAAGACTAGTCCGGTGGAAATTTTGGGCTTGATCCTTTTTGTAAAGAATTCATCAAAAGAAAAACTATGTTAATTTTGACAAAGAAGGTTAAACTAGAATTATGAAATAACAATAGTTAGATAAAATTCATGGCACGCCTCCAAATTTAAAGGTTTTACATTTACACCATGAAACATAAATAGGTTAGATTTTTTTTTTTTTTTTTTTTTTGGGGTAAAGTGAGTAGTAAGATCCTAAGTAACATAAACAAAGTAACATAAATAAAGATGACATCATTTGAGTGGCATTTTTGAAATTCTTCCTGCGAATTGAGTAAAAGTAATGTTTAAATAGGCGCAAATCACACAAAAGTAGTGGCTAGTGTTGTGCAAGTAGAAGCTCAATTATTATTATTACTGCCACCATTATTTACTGATTTAAAACCAGTATGCTTAAGTTTGTTCGTCTTTTTTTCTACCCGTATCTCTTCTTGCGTTCAAGAAGTTAGCTCTTAAGTTGCGATCTGATTGCTCTTGGTAAATTTGCAGATTTTTTGGCTTGTAAAAGCTATTCTTCCAGCCAATTAATAGAAGTATTAAGTTCCATTTAGGACATTACTTAGCTCGTTTCCTAAAGAATAGTTTACTGGATAAAACTCTAGTGAACCCATCCAATTGTCCAAAAATTAGTAGAGACGACCAATGTTTTGAGACGAAAAGGCTTCCTATGTGGCTCCTTTAGACGAATCCTTCATACAGGTGAATACAATCTAATTAGAACAATCCCCCCTATATTGACACTGGATATACAGTAAAGTATCAGCAACGGCAAACTTGCTGAGTTGTTGCGAACCTTTGTTCCTCGAGTGGTTTAAGCGCGCGTCGAGGATTCCAATTTCCTCAGCCAGCTGAATCTTGAAAAAGCAAAAAAGCCAGCCGAGTAACTGCGAAAAATAACTTGAGCAGTGGATGAAAAGAATCTAGTAAGTTGGCCTACGACATAATCTCCTCAGAAGAACTCTTTCCTGTGAAAAGCAAGTGTTGGCACAGCTGTTAGGTTTTGCACTTTTGTACATTTCAGTGGTATATGAGGTCGTCAAGGAATCTCAGACAAATACGTAGAAAATAGTCAAATACTTGCCTCAGTATCATCATGATCATAGCGAACTAAGAAGACGCATCTACAGCCTCTTATATCATGCATTCTCCTCTGGATATATACTACGTGAGCATCATAATAGCTCGCTCGGTCTCTCCTCTCCTAAAATGTCCAAACATCTATATTTGTAAGGTGGTACTGTCAAATTGTAGAATTTAAATCATACAAGAGACACAACGCAATTCACCTGGAAGCAGAGGACAAGATCTCCAACCTTAACCATGTGACACTCTGAATGCTCGATAGGAACAGAACGCTCTCGTATTGCTTTTTTTATGTTGATCCACTCATCCTCTTCGGATCCAAATCCAACATATCTGACACGAACTTCCTTTAACAGGTTAACAGATTCATCAAATGAAATTAATACGATGAATAAAGCAAAATTGTTTCTTGTTAGACATATTTAATGCAATGCACATAACAGTGTTGCCCCTACGAAAACTTTCAACTCTTATATACAAGACTTTTTTTTTTTGTTTTTGAAGGATACAAGACTAAAGAACCACATAATCGGCATAGTTTTAGTTATAACCCACGTAATCGACATTGCTTTCAGTTTATAGAGGTGTGATTACTTAAATTACTTACAGATTCACCGGAACTTAACCATCTGTGAGCAAGTAACACATCAACATCATACCTGCAAGACCGTAACATCCAATAATTATTATTTTTAATATCAGATTACACAGAAAGCACGATTTACCGGGACTCTCACATATCCTTCCATCTTTTGTTTAATTTCGCATTAGTAGAGTATAATTTCAT
>NW_010363297.1:306853-327484 GCF_000414095.1 Morus notabilis
ATATATATAGACACGCGCACACACACACACACACACACACGCAAACCCACCAAAAATCTGTACTAGATGATCTCAGAAGACTGATCAGATATTCAAACAAAGACAACCCTTTTCAATTGTGTCTACATCACTCAGATTGTTATGAAATTAATCTATTTTTCTAAACAAGAAAACTCCATACTGACCAATTTACATCAAACTACACAACAAATCAGCTAACATACATACATACATATAAATATATATCTATACTTCTTAGAATTTAGCATATCCAATTTCTTTTCTTTGCTTGAAGAATCATTTCTCAAAAAAAAAAAAAAGAAGGGAAATTTGACAAGCAAAATATTAATCCACAATGCAGGTTAGCAAAGCAGAAAAATAAAATAACAATAATATCAATAACTAATAAAAAAGGTGCAAGATTGAAAATTTACAATCACACAAGAAAATCCCCAAAAGAAAAAAAAAAAAAAACAGAGAGAGAGAGAGAAAGAAGAAGAGTAATAAGGAATCACCTCTGCCTTTGTGAAGCCTGTAAAGACTTTCTTCGCTCTAGGACGAAGACGGTCCATGAACGAATCCTGTTCTTTCGTCTCTGCAAAAGAGGGGAAAATAAAGTTTAGATTTTTGTATTAATTTTTTTGTTTTTTGAATTTCCCTCCGAGTCGATTCAGAAAACCCTAGACTTTACAATTTGGCTCGCGCGTTTTCAGGTTTTCGCTGATTTATATTTTCCAAATGGTAATGGCAAAAAGTGAGTTTGGACCGGAATGTTGCTGAGTCATGTCTGTTCAGTACAGAGAACTAATCAGGCTGGATTCTTTGAAATTCTCGTTTCTAGCCCAAAAAAATAAAATAAAATATGTCTTCACCATTAGATTTGTATTAGATTTTAGCACTCACTTTATCATAATTTTTTATGGTAGGACCTTCTGGGCGAGTTTTTGATTATTCAATTTAATAAAAAAATACTATATTAAAAAATTATGTAGAATAGATAATTTTTTATACATATTTAACTATTGAAAATATAAAATTATTAGTATTTCATTTTTTAGATACTATTAGAGAAACACTCATTTCTTTTTTATAATTATTTAGATGTGAAATTAACCTGGTTTATACTAAACGTGTGAAATTTTTACGGTGGAGACGGTCATTTTGCTCAATCGATAGGAGTTTATATTTTTAACCGTTAGATTAATTTTCTAGTAGACAAATTTGTATACATATCTGCATTATTTTATAACGCAATGTAAAATTACTTCTATTATAAATCAAACTGTTAAATATTAATCTAACTATTAAAACACAAATATTAGAGTCGGAGTAAAATAACATTTTTTCACTATAAAGGCACCCTAAATATACACTACAATGAAGTATGTCTGAGTCTGAAATTCTGATCATAAAAAACCTTTAACTTTTTATAGAATTATTTTATTTATGCTCTTAACTTTTAAGGTCATTTTTATTTTGTCTTTAAATTTTAAAAACTCTTGATTTACTATTTAAATTTTGAACCAGTCTATGTAACCTCTTAAAAATATAATTTTTGTTAAAAATTGACCGAAAAATAGGAGAATTAGTTTTACTTAACCCTTTATTTTTTATGACATGACATTACTAAATAGTAAACCCCGTGTTTTTTCATTTGTTTATAATAAAATTTTTAACAAAGCGGGAAACTGGAGCTACTGATTTTGAGTCAATTTACCACTCAAACTATTGATTTTGTGTCATATTATTGATTTAAAAAAATAATAAAATTCATGAGGCATTTATTAATTATATTAATTTAAGTAGTGTTTTGGCTGATTTCATATAGTTCAAAGAGTGACATGAATCCTTTTCACAATTCGAATGATATGTTTAACTAAGTTTCAAAGTTTATGAGACATTTGGAACCACTTTGTTTATTTTTACTAAACAATTGATTTATTTTAGATTAAACCATAGATTTTAAAATTAAACTTGTGAAATTTTTAGAATTAAATAACTTTAAGGTTCGTTTAGTTCGCTTATTCGAGTTTTTAATTTGAGTTGAGATGTGAATTTATGTGAGAGTTATTTATTGTAGTAAAAAAATTAGATGTGACGATTTTTTAAAGCATTTTACGGTAGCAAAACACGATTTTGATCTATTCTTTCATTAAACCCAGTGGTTTAAAATTAAAAAAAAATCTACACAAACAAATAATTAAAGTCAATTACAGTGGTTTAATTCTGTCCGTGAATTTTAAAATCATAACGAAAATAGAAAAAAAAAATCCAGAAAAATACATGGTTGGACGTAAGGCGGCCACCATCTAGTGAGATCTTGTCGTGATGAATTCTGGGGAGATTTTGATCTTCTAGTTGTGAGAACTTACTGCAATCCAACGAGATATTGTTGCTTCCAGAGCTGGCTAGCAGATTAGGCAATCGCCTAGGATTCCAAATAGTTTAAGCCGCCAAATTTATTATGACTCATAACTAATCTATTATATTTACTTAAATAAAATTTTATAGAACAACTAACTTATTTTTTTTACACTTTTTGAGTTTGGGTGACTTGAGTTCAGATTTTAATTTGAGTTATAATGTATTTAAGTATAGTTTGAATTGAGAATTTAATTTGAGTTTGTGTTTAAATGTGCATATTTGAGTTATGATTTGAATTATGAATCTATTTGAGTTTGTGTTTAGGTGTGTCAAAACTTGAGTTTGTATTTAGATAATATTTTAATAAAAAAGCAATGATAATATAAAATTTTAACAGTGTATATCGGTGGGGTTTTGTTTGTCTTTTCGTTGTGAATGCATAGAAAAAAAATCATCTCAATCGGAATTAAAACGAAAAAATTATGACGTTTTTAAGAATAGAGAAAATACTGTTCATTAGTTGAAGAGGAAACTGGAACTCAGATTGTAGCCCCAAACTTAAGTTTAAACTCAAATTTTACAAAAGAACATACACTTAAATAAAGTTGTAACTTGAGTCTAAACTTTTTTTAAATTTGGGTGTAAAAAAACACACCAACTTGAGAATTTGGAACCATAAAGTAGGCTTCTTTCTAAGAGAGATGAACCGTCAATTTTCTTAATTTACACGTTTACTGAACCGTAAAAAATGTAATAAGAAAAGTAATGAGATTGGAAATGAAAGTAAAGTAATACTATTAATGATAATTCATTTATTTTTATATGTTTACTTGACTATTAGATAGGGTAATAGAAAACAACCTCATTTCTTTTTTTATGTTACTAAAATTAAGAATAGAAATTTTATGAATGTAATCATTAAAATGTATTTTTTAAATAATTAAATAATTATTGATTGTATAGTCATTCATTCATTAAGGGTAGATAAATAAATTTAACATTCATTCTCTTTGACAAAAAATTAACACTAAAAGGAGTATAAAGATTGATATTTCATTTTCTCATTTCCTATATTGTGGACCCACTAAATCTCTATTACTAATTTTAAAAGTTAACACATTATTAAATAAAAAGAGAATTACTCTTTATTTTCTCATTCTCTTTAATGCAAAGTAAACATGAACTTATTATCATTTATTATAAAATGCTCTCTCTCTTTAGTTAATTTCACACATTTAATGGGCTCCTTTAATCAATGCTCTATTGAATCTGTTTTGGAGGCAAATGAACGGTTTTTCTTTTATTTTTAACCGACTCATTTTCTTTTATTTTTAACCAACTGACACATTTTTTTTTTCATTAAGCACAATAAACCTTAAAAAAGGTTATGATGATTTACATATAAATAGATATCAACAATATCTATTTTACAAACTACAAAACCACCACCACCAAAAATCATTACATAGTGAAATTGCGGTAGAAAAAGCGATAGAAAATAGTCTTGCTAAAAAGATGATTATGGGATGGTTGATGGAGCATGTAAATAAAATATAAGGATTGAATAGATTAACTATATTGTCTAATGATCAAAATTTATTAGATGAACTTCAATATAAATATTTAATTAATAACTTTGCATCCCAAAAGACAATAAAATTAGAGTTTTAATTACTTTAGCTGAATTTTCTCTTATATATATATATATTCTTTATTTTTTTTATAAAAAAAAAACCTCTTTAACATTTTCACCAAAGGCTCCAAATATACTTGAGCCAGCCCTGGTTGTTCCATAGGGAGATGCCAATATTGTCGCTGCAGGCAGTGAAATCTTCCTGCTTTGAGGCGCTGTGATCCTGCGTGAATGAGCTCAATTTTATGTTTTTTTTTTTTGAAAATTAACTCAATTTTATGTAGATTGATCATAAAATCGATATGTCATTTCGACTCTTAAAACTTAATGTTGTTAGGTTGTGGGAAGGATATGGCATAAGTTTTATGTCGTTTAGTCATTAAATGTCATTGTAATAACATGTCGTTATTTTTTAAGTCGTTTGGTATTTTAAACGACTTATGGGTATTCATCATCATTGAGTCAAAACGACATGTCTCTTTTGTTAACACAAACTTCACAAAATTTATTTCGACATTAAAACTGCATGCCGTTGGGTTGTGGGAAAGATATGACATAAGTTTTATGTTGTTTGATCATTGAATGTCATGGTAATAAAATGAATTTACTTTTTAAAGTCGTTTGGTACATTAAACGACTTGTCGTTACTTGTTGTGGTTACCTAAAAAAAACGTCGTTTTTGTTAACACACAAACGACACAAAATGTATTGCAACTGTTTTTCGCATGCCCAGTTATTTAGAAACTTACGAACCCACCCAGAAATCAAAATGAAAAATGAGACAAATACTCATTTAAAGTGTATGAATTTAGATTTTTATCTATTGTTATTGATTAATACATATTTTTAGTCAAATACTATACTAGTTAAAATGATATTAATTAAGAGTAAATGGCTAAAATTCAGAATTATACACTTTTAAGTGTAAGTTAAACAATTTTCTCAATCAAAAAAACTATTTATAAAGGATTCAATCCAAATCATATACTTTTTTTTTTTTTTGGATATCTGATGTATTTAACGGACTAATATTAAAAATAAATATGAAAATGCATTACAAATATTGATCTATATAGACAGGTTCCTTGAGAAAGAAATGCGATATTGTTAGACAATTAATTTCAACATTAACTCGATAAGAAACACTTAATAAAAAATAGTATGTACTGAGCTCCACTAGCTCCACAAAATGAAAGACACTTCAAAATGATATAATAAAGATTAAATGCACACACGGTTCTTTAATAAAACTTGTATAATCAATGAAAATATCCAACCAATTGGCATTCATAAACGTATGGCACTAAGGCTATTTAAAAAACAAAACAAAAAACAAAACAAAAAACAAATCTAGCCGATAAAAAATAAAACTAGACAGTAATCAAAGAAACAAAGTGCAAGAAAATTCACTAGCATTATCATTAAAACACTAAGGGAAACTTGTCCCTTCAACATAGGCGAAAGAAAACGACAGCCTCCTCTAACCTACTAAATTTGGCTAGTTGCTAGATCAAAATTTTGAACGTACAATAAAGCCAGTTTCATCCAATTATTGTTGAGTATTTTCCACACATAATCTTCATAATTGAAAAGCATATATTTAAATAGATTATTTTGGAATTTGGATAGAATAAATGAATTATTAGTTCGTGAAGGCCTAAGGTTCAACTAAAATCCAATGGACGGAAATCATCAAATTTGTACAGCATTATTATAATGTATTGAATATATTCTTTTTCACTCAATTTGATGGTATTCGCCGGAGGTTTGCCAACATCATCCAGTAAAAAATTCTTGGTAGCAATTTTAAGCACCAAAGCTAATAATAAATAAGTTACAATCATGAAAAATCCACGTATTATTAGTATGTGGTGATAAATATTATTTGTTATACAATGATGCTTCTACCATTACTCTCATCCAATTAATTGAAAAAAAAAAAAAACCAATCGAGTTGTCTAATTTCAAAGGACGCAAAAATAAATAAACGGGTGGGACCCACTTTTCACCTCTATTAAGTATAGCATTAGGGTCCGTTTAGCTCGCCGTTCGAGTTGAGATGTGATTTTATGTGAGAGTTTTTTAATGTAGTAAAAAAGTTAGATGTGATTATTTTTTAGAGCTTTTTACTGTAGTAAAACTCAAATTCTAAACTCGAATTGGTGAAAACGAGGTCTTAAAAGACGTTTGGTTGGAGGGTTCAAATCATGTGATTTGAACCATTTTTTATTTACGTGAATTTTTTGTGAGAGAAAATACTGTAGCGAATCATGAATCATGATTCGAATCAGGAAACGAATCTCTCTACCAAACATCCTCGGTCCATTGATACCTACTGCTCCACACAAAGCTTCAAAGCATTTTTGTTGTTATAGTCAGCCGCACGTTAAGCTGCACACCTCTCCTCTCTCTATCTAAAATCACTTAAAATCAACTTATTATGCGTCGCCGTGTTTTCGAGTTTTCAAACTTTAAGTCCATGAGGCCTTAGGGAGGCACTTGTTGGCTGTTTGGTGCATGTGTATCCACCACCACCACCACCATAATTAACTCCTTCCTAGTCTTTTCTAGAATGTTATTAAAGAGCCTTTGAAACAAATTAACCATATTCAATTCCTAATGTCCATCTAATCTATAGACTTTTGAGAAGTCACATATATAATAGTAAAAGTGGATGCGCTAGAAAAGTAAGACCTAATCAATTATAGCATTATAAACCATCCGATCGTTACCAAATTAATTCATAACGCTAGACAAATGTTATGTTGCTTTGGCTCTAATAAATACTATGGGTTTGGTAGCTCTAGTTTTCGGAAATTGGCCAAATTTGAAGATCACGTATCGAGTGACTTTTCAAAACCGACTCTATGACGTGTTGTAGTAATTGTTAAACACGAAATCAACTTATAATTTGTGTAATATAAATTATTTTGATCACCTTTTTTATTTTTTATGGGGTTGAGTCAATTTAAAATGGTAACATTTCAAGGATAATGATTATAGACTACATCATCAGTTGGATTTATTAAGTAATTGGAAATACTTTTGAATTGTTCCTTCCTATATGTGACACAGCGGTCAAGCTAAATAGTAAATTGTGAAAGGAGCAAAAAAAAAATTGTCCTCTTTTTTTGTTTGCGTGTGTAGAAAATAGAAAGGTATTAGTTTAAGTTTGAAAATAACCTATATGGCCTATAATCTATATATGGTTTGCTAGTGTGGACACCAAAATTTGAAGAATTACTTGATCTTGAGTTGACACGATCAAATTGGTGTAGTTGGCTTTTTTATTTTGGGGCGTTCACAATTTTCTGTTGAATTCCAAATAGATTTCGTCTTTCACCAAACTCCCCAGTTTCAAGTTTACCTTTCAAACGTGTATATATATATATATATATATATATATATATATATATGTGTGTGTGTGTGTGTGTGTGTAGTTACTAATCAGAGTAAGACAAGCTAAAAATCGAGAACATGTAACAGTCTTCATTATTTTATTTTTGTTTTATTTTTCATAACACAAAATAGTATTCTTCATTATTATTGGTCATGATGTAATTATCGATGTGTTTGTAGCTATACACTACATACATATATATAGAGAGAGAGAGAGACTCTTTTACGAGTACTAAATAAGTAGGAATATATCATTAAATTAGAGCTCATATTAAAACCTGTAACATTCTAGTCCAGTAATGGAAATGAGAGGAATGACCACGGATAATTAATGGCCATAATTAGGATTTGTTTTAATCTGACACGTAACACATTTTGCAGGTTGCTATTATATAATTCATCGATTGGACACTTCGAGGATTCTCAATAGAATCGCGTTTGGTTTATAGATTCAAATCATGTTATTAGATTCATTTTTGATTTACGTGTATTTTTTGTGAGAGAAAATATTGTAACTAATCACGAATCATAATTCGAATCAGGAAACGAATCTAGATACCAAACGGACTCTCAATTTAATTTGTTCATGTTATAATTTATAATAGTCAACAACGGGAAACATTTTGAATGATCATGTTCGTTTAATAAAGAAAAAGAACAATGTTGGACGTCGCCTTCTCTCTTAACAAGGAAAGATTATATCACAAAACGTTCTTTTTTATGAGCACTAAGTACTAAAAAGCGACCTCATCTACAAAGTTTAAATTTAACATTCAAATTATTCTAGATGACAATACATTGAGTTGTTAAAATTGTATTGGAACGATAACCAATGAGGCAGGAGGTTCTGGACAACAATCTGAACTATAAACGTTATTCAATAAAACACATGGTATGGAATATAATTTTCCCGAATAATAATTCACTCACATCACATTGATTAAAATATTGTTTCGACAACTTATGATTCTTATCATCATTATTTATTCTAAATTTCAACACATGATTTTCATCTTTTTGTCAAAAAATACAAAGGGTGCGGAATTAGTTCCAAAATGATTTTATTTTTTTGTATGAAAATGAAAACGTTTTCATTTTCATTTTGAAATCATTTTTAAAAATGCGTTTGGTAGTTTTATTCTGAAATTAATTTCAGTTAAAAAAAAACTGAAATTGTGTTTGGTGGTTTAATTTTAAAAACATGTAATAATATTTAATATTAAAATATATTAAATAAACAATAATGGAATCATTTATGAACCAAATTCCACAACAAACCCAGTTCCTCTCTCTCTCTCTCTCTCTTTACATTTTCAAACAAAAATCAAACCCAGCAACCCCATCCCTCTCTCTCTCATCTTCGATCAACAAAAGCCAGATTCACAAAATTTTACCCGTGCAGCAAAACAAAAATGTTGCAGTCGGAGAAACTGCCGCCGACAGCGTGATAGGAGTAGGCTGCCGACAATTAGATCGCAGTGATGGTCGCGGTTAGGCAGGATCCCACCATGGTTGTGACCTTATCGCACGGCTCGCGACAGAGGACGGGAGGTCGAGAGAGAGAGAGGGGGGTCGCGATTCATCGGTTTTGGGTGTGGCTTGTGACGGTGTTTCCCGGTGAGGTTCGATGGCGGGACCCATTGGGTTTTGATGTACGAGGCGGTCTAAGTCGATGCCCGGTTGTAGTTATGGACAACTCGTGGTGGATACGGAGGGGCAAAGTTGGCTTGGTCGCGACTTCTAGGTGGCGCCAGTGGCGATTTCGGAGAAGAGAGAGAAGAACGAAGGGAGAAAATAAAAAGGAAAATGAAAAACAGATTTAATCCGTTTTCAGATTTTCAGAAAAGGACAAAAACGTTTTTGTTTTCAGTTTTTAGAAAATTTTGCACCAAACGCGTTTTCTATTGGCGTTTTCATTTTTTATCCCCGAAAAATGTAAAACACGGAAACAAAAACAAAAACAAATAGGGCCAAATACTTTCCTTTTCAATTAAAAGAAATTATGAAAGGACAAAGAATCAAGGAAAGTTGACGTAAATAACTAATTTTAGCAATAGTTTAAATTTTATTGTATTAAATAAATTCAATTGAAAAAAAAAACACTCGTTTATGATATTGAAATTTGTATTTATTAAGTGCATGTTGGTTTGAGGGTTCAAACTAGTGCTGAAACTTTGGGCTGGCGGCTGGCCGAAGCCCGAATTTTTTTGGGCTCGGGCAGGCAGGCCCATATGCCAGCCCATTCAAGGTGGAAATTCGGGCTCGGGTTCGGGCAGCCCGAATTTTGAGACCACGCCGGAGCCCGCCGCCAAGTAGGTGTCGTCGATCGCTATCCGCCGGAGTTGTTTTTGAATTTTTCCGGACATGCCCGACTGCCCGAAAAAACGTTCAAAAATCCGACCGGTGTGCCCGACCAAAAAATAAGCCTGAAAACCCAAATTTTGCACGAAGCCCGAGTTACCCGAATTGCCCGAATTGCCTAAAAACCGTCCAACGGCTATTTTTTTGCCCGTTGTAGCCCGAATACGCCCGAACAAAAATTTAATGGGGTTATATGATATTTGATCTTTGCTGTCTATTGTGATCTGTTTGATTATGCATTGCAAATGTCACTAGCAGCCTGCTGACATTTGGGGTTTAATGAAAATGTCAGTTATTGTTGGTTCTTTGCTGTCTTATTGTTCATTTGAAATTGCTCTAAAAAAGTGTGAAGAGGGAAAACTAGTGGTAGTTATCTCTCTAAGTATCTCTAAACATAGTACAATTTAGTGGGTTCTCACACTTTTTTTCTTCGTTCCCATTAAAGATTAATGAATATTGAGCCGGTAATCTAAAAATAGTCTTAAACATTGCTCATAAGAATCAAATTTAAGATCTCTCATATCTATCAAATCACCAGAGAGTAAGCTTAATGCCTCTAGGCTACCACTTTAATGGTAAGTTTGTAAGAAAGGGATAGGAAAGAAATCCGAGGAGGGATTTTGGAGAGAAAATAAAATTTTTGGTTGTTTCGTAAAGAGGAAAATGAAAAAGAAAAGAAGTTACAATTTTCATTACTTTTTAATCTTTCAAATTTTTAAAGGAAAAGAGGAAAATAAAATATTTGCCAAAGCAAATAATATGTCAAATAAACATTTTGACTCGACAACTATAAAATAAATAGATAAAACATTTTTTTTTTTACTTTACTTTCTCATCTACCAAACATTGTGCATTTTGTTTTACCTTTTCCTAGATTGTTGCTCAATTTTCTTTCTTGTATTGACCTTTCTTCTTCTTTTTTTTTCAACTTTTTTTCAGTAAGCTCTTTTAGTATGAGATTCTTATAGCTCCATAAATTATTCCTAGCTAGATGTGAAAGGAAGTGACGGGAGTATAAATTCACATCAGTGGAGGTTAATAAAAACAAAAATTTAACGGGGTTATATTACTAACCGTTCAACGGCTATCTTTTTTCTTTGTCAAGTTTTTATTCTAATTGAGTTTTTCTTGGTAAGATTTTTAATGAGGTAATCATGAATTATAAATTTAAAAATTAATAAAAAAATAATTTTTTTATATAGTTCGTGTGTTCATTTTAAATTTCAAATTGTAATATATTTAATATATATATAAATTTTAACACAAAATAACTTAATATTAAAAAACATTTTAAAAAAATTCAGGCTTTTTCGGGCGGGCTCGGGCCGCCTAATGCAAGCCCGCGGCCTGTTCAAGGTGAAATTCGGGCTCGGGCGGGCGGCCCAAATTTCTCGGGCGGGTCGGGTTTGGGCTCGGGCAAAAATCCGGGCTTTTCGAGAGGTCGCGGGCGGCCCATCCAAAGTTCTAGCACTAGTTCAAACTACCCTAATTTTGATTTAAACAGTGTTTTCACTCACAAAAATATAAATTTAAAAAGTTTTACTAAGTGTTTTCTTTCACAAAATTTAAATTTTAGTTCAAACCACCCTGTTTGAATCCTCAAACCAAACAAGGACTAAGTCATCCCTCTTTGTCTTTTTTTTTTAATATTATTATTTATTTTTTAGGGTACATTTATAATGGAGAAGATAACTCTATCTACATGAATTGCGTTTTAACTATTGGATTAGCTTTTTAACCGTCTAATCTGAATAGGAATAGTTTTATTTTTCACGCGTTAAATTTTTTAATACATATATATACAGATCTAACCGTTAAAAAATTAATCTAATAGTTAAAATAATAATTCACATGGATCTAGTAAAAAAACCTTTTCTACCACAGAGATTCCCTTTTTTTCTTAGCAAATAATGCATTTCCTCACTTTCCATATTTCCTCTCTCCAAAAACACGTAAAGCATATTAGTATAACGTGAGCATTCCTTGCACGTTCCTCCAAATATGATCTTGCTGAAAGCACAAAACTTTCTGGTACGCATATATACAACTATATAACAATACAAATAATAATTATTTGTCAACTCTGCAACCCCGTCATCATAATCATTTAAAAAATTATTATAAAAAAAGAGTTTCCCAATTTTCCGCTTTCCTTGAGCGAGATTGTAGACGTGGGAATTCAACGGTTTTGTCTTTGACAATGAGATTTTCAGAGTTTTTCCTTTCCTTTTTTTGGCCTATAAAAGAGAAGCATTTGTTTTTGTTTTTCAACAAAACTGGTTTTATTTTCTTTCTTTTTTCGTTGGCCATTTTCTTCTTCTGTGTTTATTTGCAGAAGAGAAGTGGGGTTTGGGCATTGCAGGTACTGGAGAGAAGAAGAAGAAGAACAAGTACTACATCGATCATCCAGGAGGAGAAGATGATGAACGGTGGAGATTCAGTGCCGGAGATATTGGATAGCAAGAGTGGCGGCTATGGTGGGGGTGTTGAGGACGTGTACGGTGAGGATACTGCCACGGTGGATCAGCTTGTCACCCCTTGGACTGTCTCTGTTGCTAGGTCAGTCATGAGTGACGACACACAAAAATCATGGTTTTGAACTCTAATCAATGTGTTGCTCAAATTTTTTTATTTATCTTGAACTGAGTTTGTTTCCCTTTTTTTTTTTATTATAATTATATTATATGACTATGTTTTTATGTGATTTTTGTGGAATATGCTTAGCTTCGGCTTCTCAATTTCTTTTTAGTTTCCACCTTTCACGTGGGGTTCATTTTTTTTTTTTTTCTGAAAGAATTTAGGTAGTATTTCAAGTGGAAATTTGTGTTTTTTTTTTTTTGAAAGGTGAAATTTGTGTATTTGAGGCTTTTGAGATATTAATGAAAATTTTAATTTTCAGCAGCTTTAAGAAAATTTTCACATTTGATGCAATTTATTTGAGAATGTTGCATAATGCATAGTAAATGGCTTACAAATCCTTTCTGCAAAATATATTTTTGCCTCCAAACGAGGCATTCACTCGGATAACTTTCTTTTTCAGCAATAAATAAATAAATGAAAACGTGAATTCTATTCAATAAATTTGTTGTCCTGTTTCCTTAATATTTACTCTTTGATTCTCAAATAATTGTATAATTCCAAACTACAACAAAACATGTGTTTTTATTTATTTTTCTTCTTAGCGTTACAGTGTTAATTTTTTTTCACTGTGTGGCTAATCATTCAAGTCTAAAGTACAACTTAATTAGCATATATATATATATTTATTATCAATGCAGTATTACTAAGTTGGTTCCAATTAATATAATGCAAATATGTTGTGACAGTGGATACACATTGTTGCGGGATCCACACCACCACAAAGGGCTTGCCTTCACTGAGAAGGAGAGAGATGCTCACTACTTGCGTGGCCTTCTCCCTCCTGCTGTCCTAACTCAGGAGCTTCAGGTTAGCCAACAAAAAAAAAAAAAAAATGTTACATTTTTTCAAAACTTCATATATTTTTTCCCTTTCTTAACAAAATTTTACTAAATTCCGCCATGTCGATTCTGGTGTATAGGAAAAGAAGATGATGCAAAACCTTCGCCAATATGACGTCCCATTGCACAAATACATGGCCATGATGGATCTTCAGGTAAATCGATCAGTTTAATAACAAAGTTCATACTAGTCCCGACAGGACTATATTGCCATATGTCACATATAAAATTAAGAAGTATAACATAACATTTATTTTATAAGTAAGACTATAAATTAGTTATGTATACTACTGTCACACCTTTTTAACTTCAATGTTATATTGAATAAGTGTCATGTTATATTTCTCAGTTTTATTTGTTACATAGCAATACAGTCCTACCTGCAGAAAGTTCACTAAAATTTTGTTCCATTTTCACTCTACAGGAGAGGAATGAGAGGCTGTTTTACAAACTTCTTATTGATAATGTTGAAGAATTGCTTCCTGTTGTGTACACTCCAACAGTTGGTGAGGCTTGCCAGAAGTACGGTAGCATTTTCCGGCGTCCTCAGGGCCTTTACATCAGTTTGAAAGAGAAGTATGCCATTTAAATTCAATTTTTTAGTCAACATCAATTAGTTTCATAGCTACCAAGCAGACATTGAATTGACTCTGAATTCTTTTCCCTCTCAGGGGAAAGATCCTTGAAGTACTAAAGAACTGGCCTCAGCGGAGCATCCAAGTTATCGTTGTGACTGATGGCGAGCGCATTTTGGGGCTAGGGGACCTTGGCTGCCAGGTAAACTGATTTGTTCTTATCAGTTTTTACCCTGCTTAGATTCGTATATTTCATGAGTTTGTATTATTATTTGTTATATCATACTTGGATCCATTGTTTATTTCAATCAATAATGTTTGTCAGGGAATGGGGATTCCTGTTGGAAAGCTTTCTTTGTATACAGCACTGGGTGGACTACGTCCTTCAGCAGTAAGTTTTTACTATACACAATGATAATAACTGCTTCACATTTTGTTGAGAAATTCATTGGTACTTTACAATGAGAAACGAATTTTCAATTTTTCTTCACGAGTTTTCGTTAGGCATTTTCATGGTATTACTTTCCTTCACAATGTGATTTCGAAACTAAAACTCTGATCATAACAATAAAAATATGGATGTAAAATAATGCAGTGAATCTTCATAAAGTTCCATATTTTTTTTTTGGCTCAAGTATCATATATGCCAAATTTAGCACCAAAAATATTGTGGTTTTCCTACTCAAATGCTAAAATTTGGCATTCGGTACACTAATTCTGCCCTGCATTGGAGATGCTCTTAAAGTTCCAAATGATTAACAAATCTGCGTTTCTTATGCGCAGTGCTTGCCTGTAACCATTGACGTTGGCACAAACAATGAGAAGTTATTGAATGATGAATTTTACATTGGGATCAAGCATAAAAGAGCAACTGGCCAGGTTTGCATTTTTTTTCCTCTCAATTTATGGAATTGACTTAATTTATTCAGCCATTAGGAAGCATATTTTTGTTTTCTTCAAAATCTAAGGGGTCATTTTATTTTTCTTGTTCAGGAATACGCAGAGCTTCTAGATGAATTCATGACTGCAGTTAAGCAGAACTATGGAGAAAAGGTCCTAATCCAGGTACTTAATGGGTATTAACATATTAATTCAATGGACTACTCAATCTCTATCCTTTTCTTTTCGTAGTGCTTTAACTGATTTTCTTTGGATTTTCAGTTCGAAGATTTCGTGAACCACAACGCGTTTGAGCTGCTGTCGAGATACAGCTCAAGTCACCTTGTTTTCAATGATGATATTCAGGTAGCAAGACGAACGTGTTATTTATTTATTTTGACAGTTGAAGATCATGATTGCATTTCTTATGATTCCCTTCAATTTGGTTCAGGGAACGGCTTCTGTGGTCTTGGCCGGGCTTATTGCGTCCTTGAAATTGGTCAGCGGAAGATTAGCTGACCATACTTTCTTGTTCTTGGGTGCTGGAGAGGTGAGGCTCAAATATTTCTCAAATGAAAATCTCTTTCAAGTACTATTCACTTGATGAGTCTGCCAATGGCAATTGCAGAATTTTTTTTTCTCATCAGAGGCACTGTGAAAAAAGTTAGAGAGAGTTTTTATTGAATGTTAGCATAGTTATATATTTCAATTATTGAGTGGGGGCGTAGAATGGGGCTACAATTAAAATTTTTAAAAAAACATTAAAGACAAAAATCAAAATTTTAGAAGTCGAGTGGGGCATGATGACAATGTGGCTCCGCTATTGAGTTTGGCTACTTTTAAATCTCAATCTAGTTGAGGGAATCGGTCATTTCAATTCACAAAACTTGTCAATATTGATATTTTGGTTCAATTTTCTATATTTCTGAATATTTTGACACACATGTAGTATGTGTATTATGCTTACTTCACATGTTTCTCACTTTTGTGCTTTTTGCCACTGAAGGCTGGAACAGGTATAGCGGAGCTCATAGCTCTTGAGATGTCAAAACAGGTACCTACTTTATTAGCAATTCTGTCATTTTTTTGCTTTTCAGCCAAACATTTGTGACTAATAATGTAATAATTCATTGGCAGACAAAAGCCCCATTGGAAGAAACCCGGAAGAAGATTTGGCTTGTGGACTCAAAGGTAGCTATACTAGCACAAATAAGATTTCAATTCAATATTTTGAAATAGAATATTATTCAATCACTCTTCTTTTTTTTTTATGTAACATGTTTTAATATTTTTGGTGCAGGGACTGATTGTTAAATCTCGTCTTGGGTCACTTCAACATTTCAAGAAGCCATGGGCTCATGAGCATGAACCTGTCAAGGAACTTCTAGATGCTGTCAAGGTATGGAACTTAGCTGTGCCTTTATTCTTTCATCTCAAATACACCTTTATGGTTTTGGTCTTTTTGTTTTTTATTTTGTTTTTCCTTTCATATTCTTTTTGCCATGAATTTGCCAGGCTATCAAGCCAACAGTGTTGATTGGATCATCCGGCGTTGGAAAAACATTTACAAAGGAGGTGGTTGAGGCCATGGCATCCTTAAACGAGGTACGTTTCTCTCTCTCTCTCTCTCTCTCTCTCTCTCTCTTTGTTCTTCTCTCTAAAAATGCACATATTTAGTACTAAACTATCTTAACAAGAATGACATTGGTGTAATCTGTTATGTAGAAACCTCTCATTCTTGCGCTGTCAAATCCGACATCACAATCCGAGTGCACAGCAGAGGAAGCTTACACATGGAGCAAGGTACAATTGCATACATTGTTTTGTGGCTATTTGAGAAGTGATTTTAGATCAACTAGTAGATCCTTTAGCTGACCATAACATGTGACAAACAGGGTCGAGCCATATTTGCTAGTGGAAGTCCATTTGAACCTGTTAACTATGAAGGGAAAGTTTTTGTGCCTGGACAGGTTTGTTATATTTTCTATGCAACTCTCCTTATTTGAAAATTACAAGGGCAATCAAGGCTCACCCTTTTTTGTGCTTGGCAATAATGTTCAGGCCAACAATGCTTACATATTCCCCGGCTTTGGCTTGGGTTTGATCATCTCCGGTGCTATTCGTGTACATGACAATATGCTTTTGGCAGCCTGTAAGTGCACAAAGGACGACGACCATTTCTTATGTTTCTTTCTATACATAGAAGTTATTGTTATATTTCATTTGGTCACTTTGCCCTTGTAATAGAACTAATTCTTACTTTTACTTGCAAAAGCCGAAGCTTTGGCAGCTCAGGTGACACAAGAGAACTTTGACAAAGGAATGATTTACCCGCCATTTACCAATATCAGAAAGATATCAGCCCATATTGCTGCTAATGTTGCTGCCAAGGTGTATGAACTCGGTGAGCTTCTTGTGGTTAAACCACCATACAAAAGTACTGCCAAATCCATCAAATGTTCATACTCAGGACTTTCTTTTCTGTTTGTTTGCTTTGTGTAGGCCTTGCTTCTCATCTTCCGCGTCCTAAAGATCTTGTCAAGTATGCAGAAAGTTGCATGTACAGCCCCGTCTACCGAAGCTATCGCTAAAGTATTCAAGTTTAGATAAAAGTTTACCATTGTTTCAGTGAAAAAGACGTGTAAATTGTGCTTTGGGATTACCACTATCGTTTAGGAAAGTAAATGACGAGTCGTAAATAAATTGAAACATTTTCTACAGTTTATAAAGCGACATCTTCGTCACACCAGAAAGTTTGTTCTCATTTATAATGAAAAAAAAAAAAAAAAGACATGATGCTTTCTTCTTAGCATTTTGGTCGTTCTGGAATAAGAGCCATGTCCTTCGCAGTTTAAGTCTGTTGCAGACTTGCAGTTTATAAACAGAAGAGAAAGGATTACAATTACCCCATGCTACACCAACTTATTATTAACCCCTAAACATTTAACTCTTTTATTTCTACCCCTTTAAATTATAACCAATCAAGTGAGCCATTACTAGATTACTAAAATACCCTCAATGGTCTATTGATAATTTACAAGATCTTGACAGTGTACGGTGGCGGGCCTATAGTCTATGACCCATAATTTGTCTTAGTCAATGACCAATCGTCTGACAGGTTATACCGGCCAGTAGGTTTTTGATCGCCAGCCGGCTATGGTTTGTCAAATTATGACCCATAGTTTGTCAAATTATGACCTATAATCTCACCGGTTACGTCAGCGGGCGGGTCTCTGATCACTGGTGCCCGCCATAAACTGTCAGACTATGATTCACAATCTAATAAGTTATGCCAGCCGCCAACCATAATCTAGTAAAGTATGATCTATGATCTGTCAGACTATGATCCACAATCTGTCAGATTATAAATCATAATTTATCAAATTATGTTTCATAAAACAATCGTGTATATGAAAAACTATAAAACTTCCATATCTTATAATTATACTCAGACCCCGTTCATTTCGTCGATTCGAGTTTAGAATTCGAGTTTTGCTACAGTAAAAAGCTCTCAGAAACAGTCACATCTAACTTTTTTACTACAGTAAAAAGCTCTCACACAAAATTACATCTCAACTCGAATTACAAACTCAAATCAACGAAGTGAACGGGCCCTCAGATTATCAAAATTATACTCAGATTTAGAGGGGGAAAAAAAAGCAAAAACAAATCATTAGACATTAGAAGCATGTTCTTTGATCTTGCTCTAAAAAGGCAATCATCCACGATTTGTTTCATCAACTCAGACATACAAAAAACACAAAAATGAACTAACGCCATGTTTGCCAAAAACAATCAATGGTTCGCTCATCAAGCACTTCTGCACATATGAGGCTTTTATTCTACTATGCATCACCAATCTCTCAATACAAAATCCAAAATCAGAAATAAGAAATAAGAAGTTTTCACATTCCATCGTACATATGCCTCAAAGCAATTTTTAAACCTGTTACACCAAAATCAAACTAAAAATCCCAAAAATGAAAAACAAAACTATTCATGTTGTCCAAAAGCATTAACAATTCTTAGATTATGAAAAGAAGTAATTGGCACCCTTGTCCCTAAACTATTTAATAAGTGATAGTTTAGTCTTATTTTTTTTTTTAATTTTGACGAAAAGATCCCCAAACTTTTAAAATATTGGCAATTAAAACCTTTCCATCAAACTCTGTTAAATTTCTAAGGGTTCGTTTTGTACGATGATTAAAATCAGAGTGATTCTAATTATAATTCTAGAATCAGAACCATGATTCATAATTTTTAGTTTAAATCATGATCTTGAAACTATAATTTAGAATCAGGAGTTTGAATCATCTTAAATCAAGAGGGAGGTGGTTTTAAAATCATGAGTGATTCTGGTTTAAAACATCACATCAGATTATAAATCATGATTCAGAATCATCTAAATCAAATACTAGTTCTGAATTATGATTCAGAATCACAGTAAATAAATAATGATTCTGAATCAGAATCTAAAATCATAATTCTAAACCCACTACCAAACAAACCTTAACAGATTCTTGCACATGACTATCATGTGCATCTCTTTTTCGTTGAAAAGACGAAAAGACCCTAAAATCTCGCACCAATAAAAGGCAAAAAAAAAAACTGAA
This sequence comes from Morus notabilis, assembly GCF_000414095.1. NCBI lineage: Eukaryota > Viridiplantae > Streptophyta > Magnoliopsida > Rosales > Moraceae > Morus > Morus notabilis. The sequence continues at coordinate 326,157 of NW_010363297.1, forward strand.
ATCCCAATTTCATACTTCCCACAACTGCCTTTGTATACCTCTGTGTCCTTCAGAAATCTTCATGGCATGCTTCATCCATAAACTCGTCCTCTCTCTCTCTCTCTCTCTCTCTCTCTCTTCCAACGCATCTGTCTATTCTTTATTCGTTCTTCTATTTCTTTTCTTTGTTTTTATAACAAAATAATTTCACATGCTTGATTAATACAATACACACTACCACTTGAAAATTGAAGGATTACGATAAATCCATAATAAATAAAAGCAAAACCTTTCACATTGAAGAAGAAAATTTTGAAAATTTGTATCGGACAAAAAAAAGATTCTCATTGCAATGGTAAACCGCAAAAGAAAAAAGAAAAAAAAGCCAAACTCTCCACAAGTCCTGCACTCTCAAACCAGGAGAAAGGGATTGTTTCAAAAACAAGGCCAAGCTTTTCATAAGTCCTCCACGCTCAAATCCTTAATCTAATGAATTTGTTTTGGCATTTTATTTTTGGCATTTTGATTTGGATCTTAACAAGACAAGAATATGGCCGACCCTCTGCGAGATCAAGCTCCTTCCCACATCGTCAGATCGAGCCCCCTCCCCATCGCAACATCGAGCCGCCTCCGCCGTCGCAAGATCGAATCAGCCTTCCGCCGCCCAACCGACACCCTTTGCCACTAGATCCAGCCCCCTTCTCGTCGATCTTGATATGGATTTGAAGCATCTTTCAAATTTGTTTGAAGCACTTCGTTGCGAGAACCCATTGTAAATTCAGAGCGCCGTGAAACTTCGGCGCACCCATAACTGCGCGACCAACCCTCCATCATGCCGGCGAGAACGCCGCCCTCTTGAGCCCCCTTCGACCTCCACCGATTTACAATGGGAGTTGTTGAGGTTGTTCTTTTGCATTTTTGAGTTAAAAAGGTGATTTGAGTGATGATTTTGAGTTGCGTTTGAGTTATAATTTAAGTTAAAAGTGTAACTTGAGTTTGTGTTTTTATGTGCATATTTGAGTTATGATTTGAATTAAAACTCTTTTTGAGTTTGTGTTTGGGTGGGTCAAAGTTTAAATTTGTATTTAGATAGTATTTTAATAAAAACTCAATGGTGATAAAAAATTTTAATAAGGTATATAAGTGGGGTTTTATTTATTTTTTCGTTATGAATGCATAGAGGAAAAAATCATTTCAATCAGAATTAAAACGAAAATGTTATAATATTTTCAAAAATAGAAAAAATAATATTTATTAACTTGAGTTTGAGTTTATAAACTCAAGTTGATGGGGAAACTTGAACTCGAGTTGAAGGGGAAACTTGAACTCGAGTTTAACCCTAAACTCAA
>NW_010363298.1:0-746 GCF_000414095.1 Morus notabilis
AAAAAAAACGCTGTTAAAAAGTCTCCGGCCCGCACAGTGGAGTGCCCAGGGGCTGAAATTGGTCAAAATTTCACATTTTTAGTTATGTTTTGTATTGTAAAATTAATACATGATTTTTAGGAATTAATGCAACAAGCGACGACATTTTTTGATGAATATCCTATTTCTTTTATGATTTTCTCTATTTTTTGTCTTAAAAAAAAAACGTCAAAAAATTCTGAAATTTCGAAGACACATTACTTACATTTTTCTGAGCATGTCTGCAAAAAATGACCTCAAAAAAAGAAAAAAAAAAATTGTCAAAAAGCCCCCGGCCCGCGCAGTGGAGCACCTAGGGGCCGGAATTGGTCAAAATTTCACATCTTTATTTATGTTTTGCATTGCAAAATTAGTACATGCATTTTAGGAATTAATGCAACAAGTGGCACCATATTTTGATAAATATTATATTTTTTTTTATGATTTTCTCTATTTTTTGCTTTTTAATATAAAATAAAAATGACATTAAAAAATACTATAATTTTGCAGACACGATCCTTATATTTTTCTGAGCATGCCTGCAAAAAACGGCCTCAAAGAATGCAGAAAGTAAAACGTTATCAAAAAGCCCCCGGCCCACGCAGTGGAACGCCCAGGGGCCGGAATTGGTGAAAAATTCATATTTTTATTTTTGTTTTGCACTATGAAATTAATACATGATTTTTAAGAATTAATGCAACAAGCACCACCATTTTTTCATGAATATT
>NW_010363299.1:0-253 GCF_000414095.1 Morus notabilis
AATTGGCTCAGGAGAAAGAAGAGCCAACAAAAATTCCGGTAAAGGTGCCATTCCCCCAGGCTTTCCGACCTGCTGGGAAAGTGCCGGAAAACCAAAGTGAGATCTTAGAGCACTTGACACAATTGAAGATCAATCTTCCTTTACTACATGTGATCAAGCAAGTGCCGGCCTACGCTAAGGTTATAATGGATCTGTGCACTATAAAGAGAAAGCACCATGTCAAGAAGACTGCATTCTTGACGGAACAAGTGAG
>NW_010363299.1:1359-4591 GCF_000414095.1 Morus notabilis
AGGTCATCCTTTCTATTGCTTTCTCGATGGCTATTCAGGATATTATCAGATAGAGATAGCATTAGAAGATCAGGATAAGACAACATTCACATGTCCTTTTGGCACTTATGCCTTTCGACGAATGCCATTTGGACTGTGTAATGCACCTGCCACATTTCAGAGGTGTATGATGAGCATTTTCAGCGATATGATCAAAAAATGTATGGAAGTGTTCATGGATGATTTGACAGTCTTCAGAGATTCATTCGACACGTGACTTCTCAACTTGGAAGTCGTTCTACAAAGATGTGAAAAGAAGGGCCTTGTGCTCAATTGGGAGAAGTGTCATTTCATGGTATCATCCGGCATAGTTCTTGGGTACATTATTTCTGAAAGAGGAATCGAAGTCAACCGCTCTAAGGTTGAACTCATTTCAAACCTGCCCACCCCCAAGGCCGTTAAAGATGTCCGATCTTTTCTGGGACACGCCGGATTCTACAGGAGGTTCATTCAGAACTTTTCATCTATAGTGAGACCGCTAAGTAACCTCCTAGCAAAAGATGTTGTGTTCAACTGGACACAAGAGTGTGCGGATGCATTCCGAACACTCATCGCAAAACTGACTTCTGGCCCTATTATGCAGTCACCAGATTGGAGCTTACCTTTCGAGATCATGTGTGACGCAAGTAACTACGCTGTGGGGGCCGTTCTTGGTCAACGGAGGGAAGGGAAGCCTTTCGTTGTCTACTACGTAAGCCGTACTCTGAATAGTGCTCAAATGAACTACTCTACTATCCTGCAGGAATTTGACTTGATAATCAAGGATAAGAAAGGAGTAAAAAATGTGGTGGCGGACCACTTATCTCGTCTTGAATTTAATGATTATGCCGAAATTCCTGCTATTAGAGATGACTTCCCCGATGAACATCTCTTCGCCGTCACTAAGATGCCATGGTATGCGAACATTGTTAACTACTTGCTGACGGGTGAGATTCCATCTACCTGGGGTGCACAAGACAAGAGGAAGTTTCTGGTCGAGGTTCGTAATTTTTATTGGGATGACCCCTATCTTTTTAAGTACTACCCCGACCAGATCATAAGACGATGCATCCTGGATGATGAAGTGTCTAGTGTCCTGAACTTTTGCCACAACGATGCATGTGGCGGTCATTTTTTTGTGAAGAAGACCGCCGTAAAAATCTTGCAGTGTGGTATCTATTAGCCCACTTTATTCAAGAACACCAATGACTTCTGTCGTTCCTGTGAGAGGTGCCAAAAGTTAGGTGCTTTGTCCCGTCGCCATATGATGCCCTTGAACCCGATTCTCGTAATAGAAATATTCGATTGCTAGGGGATAGACTTTATGGGACCATTCCCACCTTCTTATGGATTCCTCTACATACTCCTCATTGTGGATTACGTGTCTAAGTGGGTAGAAGCCGTGGCATGTCGAAACAACGATAACACTACTGTTGTAAAGTTCTTAAAGGAAAATGTGTTATCTCGATTTGGAACGCCGCGTGCCATCATCAGTGATCAAGGCACCCATTTCTGCAACCGTTCTTTTGAGGCTCTGATGCGCAAGTACAGTGTGGTTCATAAAGTTTCAACTGCCTATCACCCACAGAAAAATGGCCAAGCTGAGTTGGCCAATAGGGAGATTAAACAAATTCTAGGAAAGACGGTTAATCTCGACCGCAAGGATTGGTCTCTGCGCCTTCCGTACGCACTTTGGGCATACCGCACTGCTTACAAAACCCAACTTGGGATGTCTCCCTACAGGCTTATCTTTGGAAAAGCCTGTCATCTACCTGTAGAGCTCGAACATAAGGCTTATTGGGCTACCAAGGCCTTCAACTTCGAATCTCTGCCTAACAAATCATCCGTTTCTTTCTAGACCATTCCCTTAATCCTTATCTTAATTAGCTTCAGTAAATTAATTAATTAACCATTTCGTGTTTCATATCCGCCAGCATATTATAACCTATAACCAATAAGGACCTCCACCCTGGTAAGTTGAGGTCGCGGTGGACTGGCCCGTTCGTAGTGAAACACGTTTTTCCCAATGGTGCTGTCGAGGTTGAAGACCCAACTGATGGGAGAATCCTTAAAGTAAATGGCCAGCGTCTGAAAAATTACTTAGAGCGGGTGAACCAGATTGAAGAGATCATTCTCGATGACCCCGTTTACCAGTCCTGAGTAGTTTACTCACATCTCCTGTATCATATTTTTATTTTCTATTTTCTTCATTTCTTTACATTTTTTTATGTGTGTGTTTTTAGAGAATCATATCAGGAAGCTCAGGTTGTGCTCATAAGTGGAATGCTCATCATCCAGGTGTCTTCTTTCTCTATTTTTCATAATTTTTGACACTGATGACACTGTCTGATTTTGGTTAGGGCTGGTGAGCATATTCATGCGTAAGAGTGATTTTTATCACGTTGATATTTGGGTTAAAATTTTTGCAAAGTTGTCTGAGTATGATTTCAAAATGATTGGTTTGGGTCAATTTTTGCTGTCTTGGTTGCTAAGAAATGACTTCCAGAGTTTCTTTTTGCACGTGCTAAACCTTGTGGTAAGATGGATGTTAATGCATGTCAGCTGAGAAAATTCCCGAGTTTAAGTGCTTGATTTTTAGTGAGTCAAGAGAGTAGAGAAAATGACTTTTGAACTTTCATTGACCTTTTTGAGCTGGTAAAATCACTGTTAGAACATCATTACATGATTAGTGGTATGCTTGGTGCATATGCTTGAAGGATGAATTTTGGGTTAGATAGGAATGATCTTATGTAATAGAGCCTTATTTCTTATTCTTCTATTAAAAAAAAAATTGAGCAAGAGCAACATTTCACAGATCCTATAGTTTGGTGTTAATCACATTCGACGCTATATAGTTGTTTGTTAAAAGAACACCTTTCTACATTCACTTCAGGTTGTCTCTTGCCCAAAAAAAAAAACAAAAAAAACAAAAAAAAAGAGTAATTTATTTTGCTTGCATTTTTGGCTCTTTGTTCGTTTATGTAAATTTTTGTTTGATCCAAATGAAATCCCAAAAGCTGATTTGTGGTAAGAATGGTGGAATGTTCTAGTAGTTGATTAACCTATCTTTTGGTCAATGTTCGTTTGACTGTTTGTCCTAAATTTGACCTTCCTCACACTGAGCGTTGATTGTTCTGCTTCCAACTCCATAAGAGAAAACATTTACACTCAAATATTTCTGACACCTGTGAGATCAATGGAGTTGAGACTTTTA
>NW_010363299.1:8074-67993 GCF_000414095.1 Morus notabilis
TTGTCTAGTTTTTGCTTAATTAGTTACAGATAAAAGCAGTGTAAAAAGCCACAAAAGAAAAAGTCATGAAAGCCATATTCTCAGCCGTTTAAGCCCATTGAGCCGCGTCAGCCCGTGAGCCGTTTAAGCCACCGAGCCAACCCACTAAGTCAGCGTAAAAATCCACGCCATTTCTTTCTGCCATCTCGTGCCTCGCGCGTCACCAGCACGCCCCACTTCACAGTGCGCGTCCCGTGCACGCGAGATCTCCAGCGCGTTCCAACCCGAACTCCGCGTGGGTCCCACACCTGCGATGCCAGCCTGCTCCTTCCCTCTGCGTGTGCCAGCTGTCCGAGCGGGTGCCAGCTGTCCGAGCGGGTCCCAGCTGTCTCCAACGGCCAGCTCCCTTCCTTCACACCGCGCGCGACACGTGGTGGCCTTATTCCTTTCCTCCAATCAAGCTTCGACACGTGTCCAGATGAAGGCTGAATCCGAACTTCCCCAAAAATCAGAGCAAATTATCAGATTTCTTCCCCAAATTAAATATGTGATTTCTCCTAATTTATGTGTAATTTTATTTTGTTTCCTTTTCTTTTGTAATTTTCTAGTTTTACAATTTATTTCCTTATTTGACAGGCAACCTCTAAACACTATAAATAGAGGGGTTACCCTAAGGTTTTAGGAAGCTTTGAATATATTCGGGATTTTAATTCCTTATTCTGTAAACTCCAACATCTGAATAAATTAAATCTCATCTATTTTTCTATTACTTTTCAAAATATTGTGTGCTAATTTTTATATAAGTTCAGTCACGCTTTTCTTATGTAATTATGTCACGCAATGTTTTGTTATTCAAATTATTTTACAAATTGTCTCTTACTGCAATATTGTCAGATTGATATATTGTCGATTTTAGATAACTTGTAATAATAATATTTTCTGAGCCAACATAGAGATTTAATTTATTCAATTATTTTATTTTGTGAATCAAAACTTGAATTGGTGAACGAAGCATTAGGGATTCTCGACACCTTACCGTTTTCTTCATACAGATTTTCTCCTTTTTTATTTTATTTGCAACAAAAATCTCAAAAACTCTCATTTTTCTTTAATTCACTTTTCTCTAACGTTCTTATTCTGTTAATCATTCTTGTTATTTTGTTATCTCTCTGTGGATACGACCACCCTTCTGTGCTACAATTGACCACTTGTGAATATAACTTTTAGGCGTTAATCACTAGGGAATGAATTTTTTCGGGCTGCCCAAGCCCGTGCCCGACAAAATACTTCGGACGGGCGGTGAATGGCACCTGCCCGCCGTGCCCAAAATTTTTTGAGCACCGGGCATGCCCGCCGCCCAAACTTGCACCACTTGAAAATGATACAAGACCGTTTTCCTCTTTTCGTTTTCGTTTTCCATTTTTGTTGCAATTTTTTTTATGATTATCGCTTTGGGTTTATAGTTGTCTTTCTTTCAATATTTCTCTTTGGTCTCTGCCCCTGTCGTGAACCCAAGAGACACCGCCGACGAAGTTCGTGAACCCCAGCCGCTAGCAAATCTCGCGAACCTAACTTCTCATCCACGAACCAACAATCCCAGACGACTCTACAACCCAGCCTCGCACACACAGCTACTCTTTCGTGAACCCAGCCACCAACAAAGCTTGCAAATCCAACTGATTTTTTTTCTCTTTGCTGCAGGTCGTGGGTTTTCTCTCCCTCTCAATCAAACCATTAGGTCGAATCCTTGAAGGAGAAGGATGCAATCTCAAGTTTTTATTTATTTAGTAATATATTAATTATGAATTAACATACTGATTATTAGTATACTAGTAAAGTAGTAATATATTAATTATGAACTAATATACTGATTATTAAATATTTAATATATTATTTTATTATATATAAAATCTTTATTAAGTCATTATCAATTATTTATTACTTAATGTATTTGTTAAAGATTATTAATTTATGTACTTATTGTAAGGTAAAACGCCGAACTCTAAATTTAGACTTTGAATAGGACCCGTAGGCCATAAAGAAGAGCATTAAATAGTTAAGGACAACTCAGCCCTAAGAGTCACGTCAGTAGATAGCTTTTTTAGGAGTCGGCTGTTAAAAGGACGTACCTGTTATTAGTAAGAGGTCGACCATTCTAAAAAGCCACAAAGAACAAGTATGAGGTCGACCGTACCCGCAATCGTGGGCGAAAAGGCTTCTGGGAGTGTTTACGAAGTCGAAGCCACACAAGAAGATAAAATCCGCGAGATTTGCTCTAAGATTTGCTATTTATAATTCAAATATTTGAAATTTAAATAGGAAAATTGTCACGATTAATTGTAATCTCTATCTTTTGGGAAACTATCCTAAAAAATAAAGGAAGTAACCCAAATTCAAATAAGGAATGTTTATGGGTGGTGACCTAAGCTATAAATAAGGAAGTATAAGTCAGAAGATCCCAAGTCTCACTTTTAGCAATTAGTGCGTGTATTCTCCCTAAAATTAGTGAAATTTCTCTCCTCTCCACAATGGACGTAGCTCTCGAACTGAGAGTGAACCACTATAAATTCTGTATATTCTTATTTAAATTCTGCTTTTAATTGCGTTTAAAATCATTTAATTCGGACAAAACATTTAAAAATTTATTATTATTCTGTTGACGAATTTTCACTATTCAGAGTGAACCACTATAAATTCTGTATATTCTTATTTAAATTCTGCTTTTAATTGCGTTTAAAATCATTTAATTCGAACAAAACATTTAAAAATTTATTATTATTCTGTTGACGAATTTTCACTATTAACAATACTCAAAATATATTTTTAAAAATATATAACTAAACATAATTTTTTTTTATATTCAAAATAATCTCTAAATAAAATAATTAAATGCAATTTCAAAAAAACTGTACTCTACACAATTCTCAAAATATTTTTATTTTCATTTTCATTAAAAAAACCATTTTAAAAATATTTCCAAACGGACCTAAATTACACAACAAGTGAGAAATGTATAAAATCAGACTGTATGGGAGTTTTAACTCCACGCGCCAAATTTTACGTCGCAGAAAAGAAAAGTAAAAGAGTAACAAACCCTAAGACCAGTTCCCAACGCCAAGGCAAAAGGTAAGCCCTCTCGAACTCATCTCTTATCTCCAATCTCCTCCATCCGTCTTCACACGTGCACCGCATAATAGCCGTCCGATCACACGACTCTCTCTCTTCCTTGTCAAATATATACACACGGCGACCTCGATGCTTTCTCTTTTTTCTTTTTCTTTTTCTGTTCGTATTTTCATTCATCAATTTCACCGCCAGAATAGGAGGAGGACCTTCCTCCGATCTCTGTAAGTTTTCTGCTTTCAATTTTCCATTTTTTTTGTGAAAAATTTGAAGCCTTGAATATATCGATAACGTCGTATTTTGTCGAACAGCGATTTTTGTTGTTGAATCGAGGAATTTGTTTTGATTTGATGTTTGTGTGTTTGTACTGTTTGGTAATAGATTGTTTTGGTTGTTGAGATTTGGAAATCTGGAGTGATATTTGGGGTTCATCAAAGGAGGGAGGAGATAGAATGGAGAGAGAGCTGGTGGAGCTGTTCGAGACGGCGAAGAAAGCCGCTGACGCGGCGGCGACGGCCGAAGGAGCCGCCGACGAAAGCCACTGTCTTGATGCGTTAGGGCAGCTCAAGAGCTTTCCTGTCACTTATCAACTCCTTGTCTCCACCCAGGTTTTCAATTTGCCCCTAAAATTCTTTATTGTTTTTCTCCCAATTTATATGGTTTTTAGAAACATTTAATCTGTGTTTGAATCGAGATCTGAAACATTTTTGTAAAATTAAGATTTGAAAAAATTGGTTGGCTTAGTGTTTGGTGGGGGAGTTTGATGATTTCTTATTTTGTTTATTTTTTGTTTTCCTATTTTCACTTCTGGGTAAAGATTGTTTCAGATATTTTACTTCTTCTTTCTTAAGCAATTCGTAGACGCATTTTGAGCTATATGATAAAGATGACAGCTTTTTCACTGGTAGGGAAAAAAGGAGGCATTTTTTTCTCCTGGAGAAGTTAGGGCTAAAACACATTCGCTATAAACGCTTTATTATATCATAAAACAGGGAACAGGCTGTTCTTATCACCTGATGAATTCGTTTACCCATTGTAGATTGGGCAAGTGGTCGTTGTTTGGGCATTTTTATTTCCCATTGTAGGTGGGGTAAATGGTTGTTTTTTAGGAATTCGTTAATATACTTGGATAGTGTTTTATAAGTACCGACCAAATTGGATCAAAAATTGAACCTTCAATAGATACTTATGTTGCGTTTTTGTGGTTGCATTTTGATTTTGGGGGCAGCAGTCTCTTTGGTTTAACTATAGGAATTGATGTTTGTTTTGATTTTTGACATGTGGTCTTTCAGGTCGGTAAGCGTCTCCGACCTCTCACAAAACATCCTAGAAAGAAGATACAGTCTTTTGCGTCTAGCCTGATTGAGATATGGAAAGACATTGTTATCAAGGAGACAAGCAAAGATATTAAAAACGGAAAATTGGAGAATAAAGCTTCTGTCAAAGTTGAGCCTCCAAGAACCGAGAGTCCCAGGCCAGAGAAGATTCAGAAGACATTCAATGGGAAGGTTGAGAAATCCAAGGCCGAGGCTGTTAAGGTCGAGAAATTTGAACGCAATGCAGCAGAGAGAAAGGTTCCTAACGAGAAACCTTCTCCAGCGAAGAATGTTAAGGTTGAAAAGATAACCAAAGAAGTAAAGAGGCCGACATCAGGTGCTTCTGCAACTCCGAAGCTGACATCTATGGTCAGGTCCAATGATGCTGTGCGAGACAGAGTACGGGAAATGCTTCATGAGGCTTTGTCCAAGGTTTCTGGTGAGGCTGATGAAGAGATGGCGGACGAAGTTAATGCCTGTGATCCTATTCGAGTTGCCGTAACAGTGGAATCAGTGCTGTTTGAGAACTGGGGCAGTTCTGCCGGGTCGCAGAAGGCAAAGTACAGGTCCTTGATGTTCAATCTTAAGGACACAAAGAACCCAGATTTCCGCAGAAAAGTTCTGCTTGGACATGTTGAAGCAGAGCGGCTTGTGAACATGAGCACAGCGGAAATGGCAAGCAATGAGAGGCAGCAAGAGAACAAAAAGCTTGAAGAAAAAGCGCTTTTTGAGTGTCAGCGTGGAGGTCCAAAAGAAGCCACGACTGACCAATTCAAGTGCGGCCGGTGTGGGAAGCGCAAGACCACCTACTACCAAATGCAGACGCGGAGTGCCGATGAACCCATGACAACATATGTAACATGTGTAAACTGCAATAATCGGTGGAAGTTCTGTTAGTCCTTTAGGGTATTTTTGGCCATTGTTGCCAATTGTTTTATCTCACGAGATAAAAGAGGTAGTAGAGATGCCAGTTTAGTTGTTATGTACCGGTGTGATGGTCTGTCACGTAGAATTTTTTTTCTACCATGTTTTTCTTGGGATCAATTTATTCAGAGTATTTTCTTTTAATGGAACCTCATAGTAACTTTGTCCCCAATTTATGTGTGAATGCTATTTACAAGTTCAGTGCCTCTCTCTCTCTCTCTCTCTCTCTCTCTCCGTACCGTGAGTTTTGCAGGTATGATGCTCATGTTCCACATCTTTTAACGGTTAGAAAACTCTCTTTGGTCTCAGTCATCTATGTCATGTAATTTTCTGTCGTATTTTCATCTTCTATTTGTGTATATATGTATTTATCATCTTATATATATATGTGTGCGCGCGCGTATATATATATTTGTTCTTGGGAGGGTCCGAGTGGAGGTTTTAGGTTCTATCCCATATGTTTAATTTAAAGAATGAAACGGGCCTTTCTTTTTTATGGAAGAAAAAAAGGGGGTGTGAACTGCATGAAAACGTGAACTGGAAAAATTCTTATCACAGGATCTCACTCTCTTTGCTTTGTATTCAATGATTGAAACATGAAAATGACTATCAGGCTATCAAAAGTCACTACTTTTCATGACTTCCACAAAACGCTTATTAGAAACAGAATTCACATTCATATACAACACAACTACGGTTGTCATTGCCAGGTCAAGATTCATGGTGATCAGAAGTAGTAGCAGCAGCACTAGTACTTTCCTTGAGAGCCTGGAAAACTCTAGAACTCCTGTCGAAGATCTGAGCCCTGCGGTTGTAGTCGCTAGCCTCTCTCCCTTGGTCCTCCCCCATGATCGCCTCCCGCTCCAAGCACTCGAGAATCTCCACCATTCCTCGCCCTTCGCCGCACTTCTCACTCAACCTCGCCGCCTTCATCCAGTCCGCCACCTCCTCGGCGCTCACCGCGCCCTCGAGCTCCCTCTCCGCCCTCGCCGCCGGTGCCGATCCCAAATTCGCGCATCCAACCGCCATTCTGCGGCGGTTTGCGACGGTTCTCTCACTCCACCGCATCGGAAGCGTTGAATCCCGGCGGTGGGGAAGAAGAGTTTGGCACGGAATTGGAGAAGGGCGAGATGAGCATAGGCTTTGACAAAGAGAGCCTTCCATAGCCATTGATGATAAGACTAGAGAATTTGTAATTGTTCATAAGAATTGAAACGTTTGAGAGATATATATATATATATATATATATAGGCTTTGAGGATGAGATCTATGAACACTTGGCGTTATGATGTGATCTAGCAGCATCTCACGTGCCTGGAGAAGGACACGTGTGAGTCTGTGGATATTACGGCCTTTGGTCTTTTGGAGACGAGATGGCACGCGCTTCGAGACGTGAGGGACACGTCACGTGAGGCTTAGATTTGATTTGATTTGCTTTTTGTCTAGGTTGTTAGTTGTCCAAGGAATTTTCCAGCTAACAAATATAGAAAAAGGAGAGGAAAAAAAAAAAGAAAAAAAAAAGGAAAAGATATGCTTGAGAAGAGAGAGAGAGAGAGATATATATATATATATATATATAGAGAGAGAGAGAGATAGAGAGAAAGAGAGGGGTTGACTGGTGGTGGCAGTTATCAAAACGACAATGCTGACTTTAGAATCCTCTTGTGGGCAAAAAAGTGGGGTCCATCTGATTGGATTACGTTTTGAGCAGCATCTAATTCAACTTGTCAAGTCGAAGTTTGGCCAGTCGGGAAGATGAGGATGGAAATGGAGCTCTTCTGGTAGATTCGTTTTCATTGTCAGATTCATGAAGAATTTTCAGTGCTGAATTGGTCCAATTCCCATTCTTCTTTGCGTATTAAACTATGTTTTGATGGAATTCCGATTCCTTAAAAGGAATGAACTTTTTGCTCAGTATAAAAACTTGAAAAAGAAAACACTTCAAATAAAGTTGAGAGCTTTATATGGTACAAACAATACTACCGATGGTAATTTATTCAAATTCTGATCAAAAATCGAAAAAAATATACACAACTAACAAACTCTACGATTTAAAATACAATTATACGCAGAGTTATTTTTCGTACCATATCATTCTCCACAAGTTATTGGTTACATTACAGAATTAGTGGGGGATTCAGATAATCATTAATAATGTAGAAACTGCTGAAATACAGTAACATTAATATCATGGATAAATTTCTCTATTACAAATACTGTAACTTTCGAGTGCCAGGTGGGAGAGACATGCAGAAGTGAAAGGAAAATATTCATATTGATTCCGATCAGTTTCTATTCTGAATTGGTCTCTAATTGTAGGTTTTTTTTTTTTTTTTTTTTTTTTTTTTTTTTTTTTTGGTTGCTTGGAATTTTTGGATCGATATAGAGTTTGTGAAAAAAGAAAAAGGACAAGAATGATATTTACAGGCATGAAATGGATTGTAACTTATAAGAAAATAGCAAAAAATGGTTAGAGAACCTACAAAGATAGAAAAGAACAATATGCTCGTCATCTTTTAGGAACAACTAATAACTGACGCCTAAGAGTGTCAGAAGATTTCTTCACCGCGTTATGACAAAGTGGATGTCAGGTCGTTGAGTCTTCTCTCAGCTGCTATAGCTGCCGCCACAGAAGGCGGCAAATGTCTCAGACTTTCGGCCTGTTTGTCATCAGTTTCCGGTACAGCGGGTGGCGCTGTTGCAAATAGGGATTCAACGTCTTTGAGTGTAAAAAAGGGCTGATCTTGATTCTTCGTGTTCCCGCTAATGAATGCAGTGGTGTTCCTGCTTCTGTTGAGTTTATATATGCTCTCTTCAACCGTGTCTTTCACCTAACACCGAGGGGAAAAAAAAAAAAAAAAGTCAACAGGTCAAGCATGTATATTGTGTAAAAGAGAATGTACGCACAACATCTTCATCAAGCCCATACTTGAAAAAAAAAAAAAAAAAAAAAAAAAAAAACTAGAACGGTAGACCATGTCTACTATTTAAATTCGTTCCTGATAATTCGGCTTATCAACTGTTTGCAGTCATTGAGCATGGAAAAAGAAAGGTACAGAGAAGTTATATGGATGGGAAAGTGAAACATTCAGTTTTGTATCCATTCATCAACATCATGTTTTATGTGAACAGGTGCTGTGGATTCTTCCTAACCATGCTTAGTTTTGATACAAATATGGGGGTGGTGCACTTACGATGAAACGATGAACCAATGTCCTATTTTGCTGCCCAATTCGGTGGACCCGGCTGATTGCTTGTGCCTCTGCTGCTGGGTTGAGTAGGGGCTCTACAAGGACAACATGCTGTGCTTCTAAAAGATTGAGACCATTTGCTCCATGCTGAATTAGGAGCAACAACACTTGAACAGATTCTTCTTCTGCTAGCTTCCCACGTTTCTTGTGTTTTACTTTTGTGCTGCTCTTCTGTCCTCTAAATGCACTGATGGCCACATGTGATTTCCTGCACGTTCAAAGTCATAATTGCATTAGAAATCTATTTAAGTGTTTGGCCAACTACCATATCAAGCATATATAGCATTATTTTATTTTATTTTTTAATTTACGGATGAAGAGCATAGAATTTGAGATGCTTGGAAAAAAAAATCTTACCTGCCTCCCTTCATTCGAATAAAGGATATATCATTAGCACTAAAGGCATGTTCCAATACATCAAGGACATCATTCCAACTTGAGAAAACGAGAACTTTCGATTTGGGGTCTTTGGACTTGATCCACAATATTCTTCTAGTCACCGCTTCGATCTTCAAAACAGCCCACAGAGAGTAAAACATTATAAACTTGCTACGAGAGGTGTTGAAAATCACGAGTAACATTCTTGTGGCAGGGGGAAAAAAAACAGAAGAAAGAAATTAAATGATCTGCACTTGACTATAGTGCAAAAATGTTGTACTCAAAATCCTAGAGACAGTACGGAAAAAATGAAGAAGAAGAGATGTATTCATAAATAAATAGCAGGCAGAATTGTGTAAATGCACTTTCATAAGATTGGCACTTAAGATATATACCTTAGTGCCGTACGAACCCTGAACTACAATAGACGATCCCAAATTTTCAGGACCATCAGTTGTATGCAGGAGAGAAGAATCACAATTTTCATTTTGTCTATCATCAACATAGGCAATATTCCCAACATCAGTATGCTGTCGACATGTAGGGCACTTTACCCACTTATTCTGAATCTTGTTATCCTGAAGTATTCTCCGTTCAGTCATTCCAAATAAACCTAGAAGAACGAAATAAGAACTCACATGAGTTTACAATGTCTAGTGGATCCACAGAACTGAAAATAGAAGCTCCATCTTTTAACTCAACTTCGTACGTTTTCCATATATGGAATTAAACTTGTTTCTTGCTTATTTTTCTATAGTCTATACCAAGAAAATTGCTCTTCACTGAAAACATCTATTTTCAATTTCTTCACGAAATATCAAAACAATCATAGGCAAATTGAAGATTTTCACCTCTACAAAAAAGTTGATTTTCAAACGAAAAAAAGGAGCTACACTCCAGGTATTCACTCTTGGTCTTGTAGAATCAATATCCAAATTTTGTATTGTAAAATAGGTTATGAGAACTTACATTTACAGCACGTAACATGGCCACATTGAAAAACCATCTTTTTAGTGCTCAACGTTTCTTGACAAACTGGGCATGACTCATCATCAGATTTAGGTATGCATTCACTTTTTTTTTCGGCGTTTTCTGATGTAGCAGCAGCTGCCGCTTCTTCTTCAGTCACTGAGGAGCTGTTTGGACTTTCCAAAGGCAATTTCTGTTTAGCTTGCACCAAACCCTGGAAATAACTCAAAGTGGGTTAACATTAGTGCAGAAGAAAAGAAGGAAATTTTGTGAACACCTAAAGACTATCAGACAATCAGTATATTAAAGCAGCATATTCCAGCAAGAAATCCCTAAGCATGCAGTATATCAAACCAGGTGCACTAAGCTGCAAAGTATGGAACTCGGCTTTTGTACCTTTAAATAGCGAAGTTTTCCTTTAATACATGCCAACAAGTTTAACGCCACAAACTTATCACTAGAGTACTGTACGCTAGCTGAAGGTAATTCGTCTTTAGTTAAAGCGTTCAAAGATTTGTCATCCTCATGAACTTGTAATTGCAGCCGTGTGGTTGCCATCTTTATCTCATCATGAGCTTGCAGAACTTGAGCTTGAGCTATTGCCAAAGCCCTTGCATTAGCATACTCCTTTCTCATGCCCTTAGAAAAGTAAAAGAATAAGAAAAAGGATTAGAGAAAGATCATTGTGTGAAATACATAGCTTAAAGCTCCTGAAATATCTTAACAGATAGATAGCATTCCAACAAAGTGAAGATACGTTTAAAGATCCCCAGGTTCTAGTTTTTCAAATCATTCAACTTAATAGAAATCTTTGTCACAACTAAGTAGTTCCTACTAACAAAATGGAATCAGTAATGCCATACCTCAAGAATCTGCAGATGCTTGGTTGCAGCTGATAAACCCTCTCTTCCTAAGTGAGCCTTGCAATGGCTCTTTATAACACCGAGAACAACCTCCAATTCAGATGGAGATTTTGAAACCTAAAAATCCAAAAGCAATAGGGCAGAAGAGGTGAGTTCACTGATACCGGTTTTAGCATATTAAACATGCACAAAAAGTAGTTTTTGACAGGTAACCGACCACCACTTTTTCTTGAACATCTCTTTTTTTAGATTCTTCATATCCATTGGCAGATGATTTTGATGTTTTATTTGACTGTGATAAGTTCCAATAGAAACGATTAAGTGCAGAGTTTTTCTTCTGCAAATCCAGAGCCTCTTCAGCAGATGTAATCATCCCCCCTTGTGCTTTATTGAGACGAAAAAGTCTTGCTTCATAATGCTGGCGAAGAACCAAATTGTGAATATCGTATCAAAAGAATAGATGAATAAACTGAATGTGTAAAAAGAATCAAAGGTAAGAGATAATTTGTAGCAAACCTTAAACAATTCGTCAAGTTCACACATAACACATGAAGGACCATCACCATTGACTTGACAGTTTTGACAATATCGCACACGTTCAATATCCTCCTCCCTTGGCTTCTCTATTGTCTGATCAATTTCCAAAAGTTGATCAAGTAAGACAGTCCTAGAGGCTTCCAGTAGGTCCAAACCACTCTGGATATGATACTTTAGACCACTTATGGATCGGAAACTAGATCAAAATAATTAAACGTTAATCATTGTCCGCGCCGTGTATTAAAAGTATATTTAATAGTTGTCTTCCATAAAAATTTCTAGGCAGAAGTTTTATTCATGCTCCAGAAACAGAGAACTTTTAGTTTCAAAATTGTAATTTGTACGAAAATTTCCAGCAGTGACACTCATGCTCCATAACCTGGAGCTTTCAGAGCACAATAATTAGAATAAAGAGCCTATTCGGAAAGAACTATAATACCCTACTCAGTAGAAAATATTCTAAGCATTTATTCATGCAATTGTCACTTACCCAGTGGGAATCCTCGATGACCTTGAAGTATTTAGATTTCCTGCTATGGCTTCTTCAATCTTTCTGATTAACTCACTTGAGCAATCTTTATTCTCCTCAGCATTAAGAAGGGCTTCCATCCACCAAGCCGTATGTTGATTTTTTCTTTCACTAATTGCAGAACAAACCTTGACACATACCAAAGAGAAGTTATCAGAAAAAAGAGATACATAAATGATTTTTTTTTTTCATAATAACTGCCCGCTTTAAAGCCGAAAGAAGAAGTGGGAAAAACAAGTACACCCACCCACACACACACACACACACACACACAATATATGGCAGAAAAGCAGATTTGCATGCATAAACTCCAAGATAAAATGAGTGCTTTCAATACATTAATTATAAGACGCAGTGCAACATACTGTTCTCAAGTCCATATTATGGGATGATGGGTTTATATACCTGCATATATGATTTTCTAAAATCTTCTTGAGCAACGAAAAGCTTTGAACTAAATGCAGATAAGAACTTCTGTTTAAAATTCTCACAGGCTGTTCTCAAAGATTCATCTCCACAAGAACTGCATGATGTCAGGGGCACATCACTGCATTCTTGGTTAGCATTTAGAATGTTCTCTTTAATTTCGGAGGTATTATTATCATGTGGATTCCCAGCATCAGTGGCAAAGTTGCCTTTTCCACTCACTTTCCGCCTCTTGAAAACACGTGGTTCAGACTTTCCAATGCCATGTCTCTTGGACAACTCCGTGCCAGGATTTCCAGGTAACAACAGTCCATTTAAGGGGCATTTTCCCAAGCAGTTTGCTCCCAGTGGGAGTATTTCAGCAAGATTATATAGGATGTGAATATTCAACAAAGGGTCCAAGCGAAAATCATCTGAGTGCTCTTCAGCTAAAGCCAATGCTTCCTTGTATAGTGATATGGCTTCAGTAGAGTTTTCCTCAATTATAGCTATCCCCGCAAGCCCATTCAAGGCAAGAACTAACCTCCTAAGAGCTTCCTCTCCTTCTATTTTGGTCTTACTTATAAGAACCTAGAAAACATGAACCCTTAATATATATACACACACATAAACTAGCTTGAGATGTTGAGAAATGAAATAAAAATGCTTCAAAATATGTAAACTACCATTAATATTTCCTCCATAGTCATTGGGGACTGTTGCAAAGATCGCAGCCCAGAGCTTCCTACTTGAGGATGGCAGCAAGCTTGACGAAGCTTCAGGAGTGTGTTCAGAAGCTTTCCAGCCTCCGCATGGGTAATGAAAGGATCAGATGAAGCATCAGACACTGCACAACCTAGCAAACACGAAAGTTATTTTTAAATTCTCAAATTGCCTCCCCTATTCATATTGTTGGAAACAAACTTCTTGAATGATGTTAAAAAACACCACCGCAAAGCTTAACAACCTGAGACTTTTCTTTTGAGGATATCGTCTTTCAGACTCTCAATAACTTCACGTGCAAAACTTGCACAAGTCTCATGTTGCCTCTGATAAAAGTGTTCTTCAACTGGTGAGAAAGTGAGCCAAGAGGTGCACTCCTCCTGAGCAGGAAGCTGTAACTCGTCGGCAACATGCACTTTTGATGAACGCCACATTATTTGTTTGAAGAACTTATGTGTAAACTCCATAGCTCGTACGTCTCTCCTCTGCAAAAGTTAAAACACGAACTTAAAAGACTAACGCAATGTTTAAAACTTGGAGCTCAACAAGGACCCGAGTGGACAGCTGAAAGCCCATCATAGCAGGAAAGCACAAAAACAGAAATAATAATATAAAAAAGGAGGCTAAGCATTGCACTGTGTATTTTGAGTAGAACTATCCAATGGAGTTCGTACTTTGATAAAATGCAGTTTATCAAATTCTATAAAGAAGCCTAAGGCTCATTTAGTTCACGCATTTGAAACCATGATTCTGATTTTGTTACAATACTTTTCTCTCACAAAAAATTTGAATAAAAAAAGTTCCCGCCAATGGGTTCTCTCACAAATTTGAATTCAGAATCAAAATCACTGACTTAAACGCGTGAAACAAACGGGCCACTAGTGAAAAAAACACAGTAAGGTTTTAAATCGATGACAAGTTCAATTCCATAATCGGTAAAGCTCAAAATAGTATCAACAATTTCCAACAAAAAACAAAAAAACTACTTTAGATAGGTCTTTTCACTTATTTATAAACTATACGAAAACTCATAACTTAGACAAGGGCAAAATTTTAAATAAATCTGAAATCGTAGTTTATATAAGCTTCTTCGTAGTATTTTCAAAAAATAGAGATATCAGAATCTTGAAGATATCATCATTCTCCTACCTCATATGGATCCCGCATAACTTCAGTCCACCATCTAGAAATATCAAAAGGGCTTGCTTTAAGAAATCGAAGAAGGCCATATAGGTCATCTAGTTTGCACTGTATGGGAGTTCCTGTTATGCACCAGTGATACTTGGCATGCAGACGTAAAGCCATTTCCGTGGCAGCAGTAGCATTGCTCTCCACCATTTGAGCCTCATCCAAACAAACCCTCCACCAGAATATTCTGGTCAAATAAGTTGGAATAACAGGGTACCTGCAAAAGAAATTGGCTAGCTGTGTCATGAAAACTTCATATCTATTAATATTTTACTAAACCAAAATCTCTGCATAAACGAATCACTAAAAGGAATTAGTTCATTAAAATAAATAGATTACTAAATTCGTTTATTTATTTTAGTAATAAGTTCAAATTACTAAAAGGAATAAATAAATCAAGGACATGCAGTTCTCAATGGCCGAAAAGACGCACACAAATTGCATCTTATTATCCCCGCTTCTAGATCAAGGCAATAAATGTTTCTATAATAAATCTAACGCAAAAGAAATTTTTTTAAAAAACTCAGAAAATCTTCTAGTCTAAATTTTACTGTTTCTGGCAAAATGTTTGACATTATGCTGTTCGATTCCATCATGCAACATCCTTACAAACTGTTTCTCAAGTTTTAAAGCCAATTTTGTGCAAGAACCAATGAAGGTAAGACATCACAAGTTCTGAAAGAACCTCTTTTGGAATCTCATGAAGCGCCGATCCCCTTCATGCCTGTCTGAATCATGTGACAGGTCCTCCTTAAGTACATCATAGGTAGTTAAAACAATGTCAGCACTGACGAGTTCACCGATGTCAATTACAGATTCATTTGAAAGAGATGTGTCCCTCACTCCTTCATAGACACACGTTTTTAAGGATCCCGGACGTGTATGGCTAAGGTAACAAATAACAAACAAACGAGTCAGTTTGGTAGGACTTGCATTAGGAAAAATATATACAAGTAGGAAAATTTTTAAACCATTCCAAGGATGTGATTCCATCTAAATTGAGTTGGCATTGATAAATCAATCATATATTGAAAGAATTATAACTACGCAGCTGATATACAGAGCATTTAGATACAAAGTTTTATCCCATAAATAAAATGTTATTAAGCAACACATTGGTTTTGAACCATAATGCTCAACTTAATGAATGGGATAGTGTAATCAGAAAACATACTATAGGATTTCAGCATGCCACTGAGGCAATATAGGAGCTGGACAGACTATCAGAGTGGCACCAGTCGCTATAGGAGTGTCAGTAGCTTGCATGAGTTCTGAACACAGCTGACAAATAAAATGTCCATCTCTTTCAACTATGGTGGCTGTGTTCTTTCTTTTGTGCTTTTGCTTCTTAGCTGATGAACTCCCTTGGGATCCTTGTCCGTCAACAACTTCACGCGATTTTATAGGTTTTCCTTTAGATGAATAACCAACACAGTCTGCATGTTGCCATGCATCACACATGTCACACTGTACCCAAAGGCCTTTATATCTGCGATTTTCACTCACAGCTCCACAAACACACTCAACACGCTCCCTTTTCAATCTTCTAAGACACTTGGTGGTTTGCATTTCAGTATCAAGAAAGAGGCTCTCTTCAGATGCTGCCTTGCGATGAGCAAAGATACAAGCAAGCAGTTCAACAGTTTTGCCCAAGCCCATCTCGTCTATAATAGTCAGAAATAGAAATTATTAAAAATATGTTTGATAAAATATGACTATTTTGGACTACCAGCTTCATAATCATAAATTCTCATTTTACTGGATCCATAAAACCATCAATCTTTATAAGAGTCATGCTGCTAACACCACAAAAAGATACAAATTTCTTACAACCTGAATTCTGATCCAGGCAAAACATGGATTGAAAAACACAAACACCCCAAGACATTTTCATTATGAAGACATGCCAGAGAAAGTAGAGTAGTGGGATTACCAGCAAGAATACCACCAAAAATGTTTGCTGAAGAATGCTCTGGATGCAAGGACACATTTCCGCTGAAAATGGTACATAAACACATCAGACGTATGTAGGAGGAGAGGGCTTGCTATATATTACAACCAACATGCAAAAAAAAAAAAAAAATACTAATAATAATAATAAAATAAAATTAAAAAAAAAAAAAGATAAATATATACCTGAATGGGTTGTAAAACATTTTTGAATCGGTACCCAGAAATTCCACAGGTAAACATAATGGTGAGGACAACTGACTTTCTCCACTTCTGGGCATACTTTGTATACCTTCTTTCTCACGTTGCACCATCCAGTAAGCAGCCCGGCGCTGATATGGCCTCAACTCAGGAAGCAAATCGGGCAAGTCTTCTTCAAGCATTGCATCTGTTCTATACAGAATATACACCAAAGGAAAATTAAAACATAAAAACCTGGAATTAAATGAACCATAATCAATACTGTTGCATAAATGAAAACATCCTGATTACTCACTTTGATGGTTTAATGGCCTCATAAAACCCAGCAACATCAAACCTTCCAATTTTCTTTTGGTCTGCATTACCATCTGCCACATCAGTTTCTACTGATACACTAACTTCATATCGAGCCTCCGACGTCATTACTTCTGGCCGCAACCACGACATGACATTAATCATACTCTTCTTCCACAGCTGCCTAGTATTGTCCATAAGCGATTCGCAAGCATCAAAGGCGCTCCGAAGAATCTCCACCCTCAACCTGAGGGATGGCAGTGCCACATCTGTCGAAAGTCCAACCTCCATAACCGGCCTCAATGTCATAAACTTCAAACTTGCCAAGTGCACAAGACCAGAAATACCCTCATCCGGGCCGTCAAAGCCACCCGAAAAAATCACCAGGCACGCATCCACACCCTCCATAGCGGGCTTTTCAACAAACTCAATAAACACATCCGATGAGGGCAAAACAGGCCAATGACCTAACTTGATTCTATCAACATATTCACTCACATTGCACAACCTAAACCTTAACGAATACTTATCATCCCCACACAAATCCACACTCAATTCACGACCGGAAAACCCTTCTCCGAACTTCAAATCAATCAAAACAACCTCGGAAACATCAAGGTGGTCGTCCGAAATCCAACCGGAACGATCAACTTCCACGAAATAAGGTTGATCAATCTCCTCAAATTCATTCTTCTGCGATCTCTGGTTTTCCAATTCCGCATTCTCAGCAGCATCATTACCACCCAAAATTATCCCACCGGACCGGTGAGGTCTGCTTTGCTTCCTTCTACCCATTTAATTACTACGCGCGAAAAAGGCAACTAATTAATTACTCAAATTAAACTAAAAAATTCTGAAAAAAAAAGTCCAGTGTAAAATTCATGTGCATACAGGGAAGAACCTTCGCAATTTGAAAATATATACATAATATATACACACACAAAAAAAAAAAAAAACTTGCGTGCCAATCAATCTTACGATTCAGAATCACACTCTATGAGCGAGAAGAAAAAATCAAACTTATATTCTCAGTTCGTTTAGCTTCCAGAATTGGACGATTAAAACTCGTACTTTAAAGAGAAAAAGAAAAGAAAAGAGGAGAAGTTTTTTCGTATCGGAACCTGAGAATTGTGTGTTAGTTTGGCGAGGTGGAAAATCCAGAAGCGGCCATTGGCGACAGTGGAGAAGGCCGGGGAGGAGAGAGTGAAAGTCACGCGCGAGTTGGCGAGACGTGAGCAAGTGTATGTCTGGGATAGCTAAGCTTAGAGGCTTGGTTCGTCCTTGGTTTCTGTGTTGTACTTGTAACTTTGAGTTTCAAGCGTCTTTCGTGCTAAACCGATATGGCACTTGGTTCAATTGCAGTTGAGAAATTTAAGGAGGAGTCAAAGAATGTCGCAAGCTTTTTGTTCTCTTTTCTGCGAATATGAGGAATGTAATTCGTCCGTCATATTTCTTAAGTCACGGTCCACGTAAATTACCAGGATAAGTATTTTGTTTCACGGACTAAATGCCAATGAGCTAATTCGATTATTATTATTATTTAGAAAATAACGAGCCGGAAAACGATATAATATTGTATCAAAAATAATATTTGATATTATTACAAACGTAATAACAAAAATATATATGCAGTATTAGAGTCTAGAATATATGTAGAGATATATGCATTATAAAACAAATTTAATGTTATTACAAACATATAAATAAATATATACATATGCAGAATTGGAATATAAAATATATGTATATATACATATATACATTATAAAACAGTAACGTCAATTAGATCAAACGTTATCTCTTGTTTAACTGCATGATAGGAATGTTAAGGAATCAAAATTAGTGAATATAATATTTAAATAGGTTGATAAAATTTTAATACAGATAATGTATAATTAAAGGATAAAAAATATTAATATTACCTTGACTTTGGTTGAAAGTTCTGCTGATTTTGATTCTGAGCTGAAATTGTGAAATATTATTTACATATGTATATAAAACAATTTAGAATATATTTCATAGTAAGTAGTATACAAAAATTTTGGACAAAAATATGTAAAATGAATAAAACACAAAATTTAGTTGTAGTAAAAACAAAGTAACATCTGTATATAAACTTTAAGTAAAACGTTAATATGGAAAATGTGAATGAATTATAATAGGTAAAAAAAAAAAAAAAAAAAAAATCTATGCCATTCTTTCGTGATCTTTTGGTCCTTTCTTTTTCAATAATTTTTTTTTTTTTTCATTTTATAGTCTGTTTTGTATTTTATATTCTTATGCAAAGTTTTTTTTATAATGTTTCTAAATATACAATGGTTTTCCCATTTTTGTCTCTTTTTATGGAAGGATACTATTAAACCAATGAAGCATACATTAATATTATTACAGTGTATTTACATATTAAATAATAGTACCAGATACCAACTAAAACATGGTAAAATTCATTAAAAATACCTAGAAACCAACTGATGCCGAGAATAGATAAAAAAGGATGTACAGATAACAATAGAAAGCATCAAACGATTGTTAATGAAGGAGGACAGTAAGTAATAGAGAAGGCAACTATATTTGCTTTTCGATGTCTAACACGTATTCTGCTTGAAATAAGCAAAATACAACATAAAACGTTATAATGTAATAAATATTTATTATGATAATTACGTTTTACAAAAGACAGGAAGTTTAAATAGTCATTATAGTACACTTAGGTAAATAACCGTATTACATACACACTTTCCATAAATCTATAAAAGAAATGGTGCTCTCATTTCCTTCAATTTGGTAAGTATGAAAACAAATATAGTTAAATTAACACATATAAAACAAATATACAATTGAACATTGAGTTTTTATGTCAACAAAAGATAAAGAAAGAATTCCATCAATCTATAAAAGAAATAATGCTGTCATTTCTTTCAATTCGGTAAGTATGAAAACAAATATAGTTAAACTAACACATATATAACAAATATACGATTGAACATTGAGTTTTTCTGTCAACATAAGATAAACAAAGAAAAAATTATAAATTAAATAATTAGTTCTGTTATTTATCTCTTAATCTTAGCTGTATATATGATATATACTGAAAATAGGACCTACCAATGTACTTGGCTACCATCTAAGTAATTATAGGCTTTATACCGAACATCAAAAAATAGATTATCATTTAAAATCTAATCTTACAGAAAGAGTACAAATTAGTGACATTTAAGAAAAAATAAGTAAGTTAAAATATAAGGACAGAAACATGAATCTAAAGTACTAAAGGATGAAAGTTATTAAATATAAAAAACATAGCAAATGATAGAAAATAATGTCCGAAAATGTGTGAAAAATGTTAAAACAACATTGACTTGAAAGTGAAAAAGTTACAAAATGATTACAAAAAAAAAAGTAATAGCTAACTGATAAAAAAAAAAGTAGTAGATAAAGACATAACCAAAATAACTCGGGCAACATCAAGAAGTGCCAAGTCTCTATAAACAATTACATGATATATGCGTACAGTAGAAGAAAAATACATTATCACCACCAAGAAAAAGTAAAAGGTTTAAAAAAGCTATGTTTTTAAGAAGTGAAAAACTATACGTATACATACATATATAACACTGTACAGTGAACAGTAATATTTGAGACTCTCTTTTAGAATATGTGTAATATGATTTTGAATGTCTAGCACCCAATGTGCCTCAAATAAGCAAAATAGAACAGGGGACATTATAATATAATAAATATTTATCAAGATAAATATGCTATTAAAAAAAAGGAAATCCAAATAGTATTTATAATATACTTAAGTTAATAAATGCTAATTTATTTATACTCACATATATATAACAAAAATATGGCTCAGCTGTCAATTTTAGTATCAACAGAACATAAACAAAGGAAGTAAATACTCATTATTTATTTGGTTCAAGTATTTATCTCATAATCTTACCTATATGTATCAAGTGTAACAAAAATAGAGCCGAGCAATGTACTTGGCTGCCATTTAAGTTATTACAGGATTTATGTCGAACATCAAAAGAGAAAAATATTGTTTCTATATTTCACTTACACATAAATTACAAAGCAGACACATACAAAAATAAATATATAAGTAAAAACGTTTTAACAGATTCATGAATTTGAACTACTAATGGATGCAGATCATTCAATATAAAACACAACACAAATTTTGAATAATGATATATGAAAATGAGTAAAAAGTGTTACGAAAACATTGATCGTAAGGCAACTAAAGTACAAATTCAATATAAAATAACACTAAAACTTAACAAATAGAAATAGTAATGGGTAAAGGCATAAACCAATTTAACCCGGGCAGCATCAAGAACATGTAAGTATCTATTAACAGTGACACAATATATGCTTATAGTAGGAGATAAATACATCTTCATAACTAAATAACAGTAAATGGTTTAAAAAAGGTAGACTATTAACATAGCAAAAAGAAGGAAAAAGAATTACAAAATATATATAGACATAACATATAGCTAAATAACAATTTTAAAAATAATATAAACAGTAAGCGACAGCAGAAAGAGAAAATCGACAAAGCATATAAAAAAAAGATCATAAAAAAATTTAAACATAAGTATATAAACAAATAAGCAAATAAAATCATGTAACAAATGATTATAACATTATAAAGCACTTATTTAAAACAGCTAGGAAGCACACATAAATAGTACAAATATATTACTGAAAGAAGGATATTGAACGGAACAGATGAAATAGAAGACTAAGGCCTTGTTCGGCAAGGTGATTTTTTAGTTAAAAACTCAAAAAAATGTAACTCGAGTTATAATTTTATTCGAGTTCACGTTCTTTTAAGTTTGAACTTGAGTTTGAACTCGAGTTTAGAACTAAAACTCGAGTTCAAGTTTCCCCTTCAACTCGAGTTTGATAATTCGAACTCAAGTTAATGAACATTATTTTTTCTATTATTAAAAATGCTATAACTTTTTCATTTTAATTCTGATTGAGATTATTTTTTTTTATGCGTTGACAACGAAAAGACGAATAAAACTAGACCCATATACCCTATTAAAATTTTTCATTAGCATTGAGTTTTTATTAAAATACTATCTAAAAATAAATTCAAGTTTTGACTTACTCAAACACAAACTCAAAAAAGATTTTTATCTCAAACCATAACTCAAATGTACACAACCAAACACAAACTCAAGTTACAATTTCAACTCAAGTTATAACTCAAACTCAACTCAAAATCTACACTCAAATTACCTAACTCAAAAATATCAAAAGAATAAGCCCTAAGTATTGCAGATGAAAGGAAGGTGGACAAAAAACCTAACGTTAAAAACTCAGGAAGGGAAAGATAGTAACAGAATATCCAAAACGCAGTAGAAATAGTAAGAAAACTCTAACACCACTAACTTTTTGAAACTGTAAAAATACATATAACGGTAAGAAGGATAAAAAGTAATATATGAAGGATGGTTATAAAATAAAGACCAATAAATATCGACAGAGTGATTAAAATCTTCATGGAAAACCGCCATAAAACCGTTCAAATAAATATCAATGAAGGTGATGATTATAGCATGACATGTGTCATGAAGCATGGAGTGCACCGCATAATAGAACCAATAAAGAACGAACAGTAAAAAATCATATTTGAATTAAACAAACTAAAAATAATGATATATACGCGTGAAAATATAATAATACTAACAAATTTCGTTCAATCTTCGATATAAATTGATGCAAAATAAAATCAATTAGAATAATGAATCTATTACGACAGATGTCATAAAGCATAAATCTCACCGCAAAACAAAACTAATAAACTACTGACAGTAAGCTAATGTATATCTATTATATAAAAAGGGAGGAAATGAAATATACCTGTAAATTTATAAGCCTAATACATATACTAAAATAGTATAAATCAAGGCTATTAATATATAAGAAAATTCAAAATAACATATTCAACCAAAAAAAAAGTTATAAATCCAAAAAAAAATAATGAGGGAAAAATTTTAAAGAAAGTAAAAAAAAAAAAAAAAAAAAAATTTAGGCCAAAAATTCTTAAAAAAAAAACCCAAAGAAAAAAAAGCCTCTAAAAAAAAATTCCATAAAAAGAAAACCAAAAAATATATGAACAAAAATTTTAAATAACAGATTTAAAAAAATACCCTAAAAAAACCTCTTAAAATAAAATACTCCAAAGGAAAAAAAAAACCAAAATCATAAGAACAAATATTCTTAAAAAAAATTAAAAGAAAATTTTAAAAATTTTAAAAACGTATTATTTTTGAAAAAATGAAGTCAAAAAAGAAAAAACTAAGAGGTTGTTCTTTTGGAGTATAACTTGAGTGTAGTTTTTAAGTTGAATTTGAGTTATAACTTGAGTTGAAGTTAAAACTTGAATAAAGTTGAGTAAAATTGAATAAAGTTAAAACTTAAAAGAACGTGAACTTGAATAAAGTTGAAAATATTATGAAAAATATGTAAGAAAAAAACAATATCATCATAAAAGAAAATAAAGACCAAATCGGTAAAGAATGGAAGAGGGGAAAAAAAAACTTTAGGCTATGGATCTAACCGGATCTGTAAAGGAATATGTTTTGTTTAAAACGAAGATTTTTCGCTACAAATAAACATAAATACCAATGAAGAACATGCATGGTAAACATACATGGAAAATCCAGAGGACAAAATATAAGCACCGAAACAAACATAAAAAAAAGGGAAACAAAAAAAAGACTTAGTAAAAAAAATAAATAAAGTCGAAAAATCATTCGCCTAAGAGCCAAAAAAGGAAGAAGAAAATTTCTTAAGAAACAAAATAACCCATGAGCAAAAGAAAATGGAAGCAAAAGATCTGCAGAGAGAAGAAGGAGAAAAAAAAAAAGGACATAAAAAATGAAACCCATAAACCTCAAGGAAAAGAAGAGAGAGAGAAGGAAAAAAATGCACAGAAATGATTAAGTCCAGAAGCTTCATGGAAAGGAAGAGTAGAAAAAAATTCCGCTACAAATAGACGTAAATGCCAGTGATAAACGTGTGTTAAAACAAACATTGAAAGGCAAAATTGTAAGTATATATTTATGAGGTTAAAAACAGAACTTCATTGTTTATAATACTGTACAGTCAACAGTAATTCTCCACACTCTCTTTTAGAATATTTAGAATGAGTTAATATGTAGACCATTTTTTTTTTTGGCAGTTAAAACACGACATTTTCGTTAGGAAGGCATGAGAATGACAAGTGCTAAAATATCGTTTCAAATAAATAGCAAAGGAATTCCAAGATAAAGTTTACAAACGATGATATGTCCTACTCGCCTGTATTCCGAAAAACAAATATATGTCGTTCATAGTAACTGAAAAACAATTTGTTGTTTACGTAGGCGAAAAAAATGATAGCCCGTTTATTTTACTGATTTGAATTTTACTATAGTAAAAAACTCTCATAAATAATCACATCTAACTTTTTTGCTACAGTAAAAAATTTTCACATAAAATCACATCTCAACTCGAATTAAAAACTCAAATCAACGAATTAAACGGACCCGATATATATCGTGTAAGAAAAACGGAAAAAGAAAACACCTTCCCCTTTTACATGTATAAAACAAGTTGTCGTTTGTTTTCATGAGAAAAGGAGATAAAATTTAGGAAAAATTAGTTTGGGGAATCTTTACGATGAAGGAAGCTATTTTGCTCCATTAAAAGGGATAGTTATTTTAACTATTAAATTAATTTTTTAACAATTAAATTAGTGTAAGTCTGTATTAAAAATTTAGAGTACACCACATAAAATTACTCTTATTATAGATATGACTGTTAAAAAATTAATCTAAAGATAAAAATAAAATCCCTACCCGTGGAGTAAAATAGCTTACTCTACCTTAAATTCTCCCTTTAACTAAATACTCTTTTTTTGTACTATCTCTTTTCATAAATGACTGAACTTTACTTTTTTTATTTTAAAATGATCGTTTAGTTTATAAGAGTCAATCATGATTGATTCAGAATCAATCAGTTATTGACAACAGTTAACTAGGGATTGACCCACGGTCAATCAGTGATTAACCAATTAATTATTAATATGTCAATGGTATATTATTAATAAACCTATAATTTATTGATTAAAATTGATTAATTATTAATTAATTTTAGTTAATTATTAAACTAATATTAATTAATAATAAAGAATTATTGAGTGAGGATAAATTAAAATTAATTATTGATAAAACTGCTAAGTTAATCAATCACCGCTAAATTAATAAAAATAGTTAACTTGGCACTTTTACAAAACTTCGGCCATTTATAAGCCATTTGTGCTGAAATCCTTCTTTAAACATAACCAAAAAACGATACGTCGTTTTGGTTTATCTACGAAAGAAATGCGACATCTAATTACGTCCATTAAACTGGTGGCACCAGGATTGAGCAGATGTGCTACGTGGCGTCATCTCTTTCACGAAAACTTTCCGTGCTGTCTTGTGGGAATCAAAAATCAGAAAAATAAAAAAACAAAAACAAGTACCAAAATATTTTAATAATTACAGATTAAAAAAACTTTAAAAAGAAATGATTACTGATATTTCTTCGCCAGGAGAGGCAAAACGGAAACAACCCTGACAGGACAAGAGGAACAAGAACACTCACAGCAAATTTGGCGACGAAAACGCCGTCGTTGGAGCCCATCATCTTCCATATATCTCTAAGCTCCGAAACCCATTTCCAAAGATTTCTTCATTTTTTGTTTTGTTTTGTTTTGTTTTGGTCGGAGATGGCGGTAGTTTCAGCGGTGAGAGGCGGTCGTTGGCCGTTATTCCAACGTCATCGTCAAATATCATCGTCATCATCGACAATGGGCAGTTGGGGTTCGTTAAGATCAAGGAGACACCTCAGCTTTCGCCCCAACTCAAAGCGCTTCGCTCTTTTCGCTCGCTACTCACAGTCACAATCTCAGGATCTTTTCTCCTCTCGCCTCCAAGGTGAAATTCTCCATTCTCAAATTATTTCAAACTTGTTTTTGGTTTTTTTTTTTTTTTTTTTTTTTTTTTTAAATATATCTGTTCTCATTTAGAAGTAGTACTAGGTGGTATTCTGGTTTAAATTTAAGCTCGTAATTGGGTTTTGATTTTTTTTTTCCAATTTTTCAGATAGTGTAGAGAACTTGCCGAAACTGGTTGAAGATATTGTCCAGACATCAATAAACACGGGCCCACGTGGTGCCCTGAGGATGGCACAAGGAATTCAGGCGGTTATTGGAGTTGGCGGGGAGTGGCTTTCAGACATGTCCAAGGTAATAGGAATTTTGAATTCTATTGTGGTAAGGCCAGGACTTAGTGTCTGTTTGTTTATAGAATCCTCTGTTTAATTTTAGTCTAACACATCATATAACAAATTTGAACTGTTTTTCAACCAACTCTTTTGTGCTGGTATGATTTGATTGGTTAGACACGAGGACACTAGACAAAGGATCTGGATTCATTTATATACAAATCTATCTTATGAACGTTTGTTTTTCTGAAAATGGTTATAGAGAAGTTGGGAAAGACCAAGGCTTTTGTTGTGATACAAGGGTACCAAAATTGTTTCATTTTATTATATTTCCACCGCACTTCATATAAAATGTCTGACGTTGGTATCAACTATCAAGCTCTTTGTATCAAGACACCAGTGTTGGTGCTGGCGTAGCAGCAAGGGACGATTGCGCTGTGATTCTTTCTCCAATCCGTCATAGGTTTGGTCCTTTTGTATCCGCATTTTGTCCTATGAAATAGTGAGGTTGTGTTTTTTGACGTGTGTGAACTTGGGGATCGTTGATTAGAGCGTGGATTGGTCCTCTTTCCGTTCTACTTGTAATCCTAGTAGGTTCTGAAAGTGTTGTTGGGTGGGTGTGTGAGAACACTAATCCCTTTTTTTCAGTAGGGAAAAAGAGAATCTTTTTGGACAAGACTCCAAATAGTAAAATCACTTATCCAATGGCAAGTGGTGAATCCTTTTCTTGGGCATCCCGGTGTTTCATTTTCCTGCTTTGAATGGGAAATAGTTTCAGCGGTTTCCCAAGAGAAGCCATGTTTTATGCCTTTGTTGGTTCAATCATTACTCCTTGTGGACCCAAAGTTTAGTAGTTTTATTTCCATTCCCTGACACAGGGACTGCCTGCATATTCTCTTTGTGTATGTCTCAAGCCCCCCAAAAAAGAAACCAACATGCAGGCAATGAATAGTCTTAATATGCATGCACTGGGTATATTAGCGTATTTGGCCTCAAGTACTTTGTACTACTCACAACATGTTATTTTTTCCCCCTTTTTGTAGTCAACAAATTCGACTGCTGAATTGCCAATTCAACTTCAGCTTGGATTGCTTTCACCCTTCTATTTGAGGAGATTATTTGAACGCATGGGCGCAACCTATATAAAGTTAGGTCAGGTAAAACAATATTCTACTGTCACCATTATCGTTATTACTACAATTATTTGTTACCCTTTTACGTTTTCTATCTCTATCGGCCCTCTGATATGTTCAAATTTCTTCATCATGTAGTGTACAGTCTCTAATGATAGACTTGCTTGTGTTTTGCAGTTCATTGCATCTGCACCCACATTATTCCCTCCAGAATATGTTCAGGAATTCCAGAACTGTTTTGATAGAGCTCCTGTGGTTCCCTTTGATGAGATCAAAACGATCTTGCGTGAGGAATTGGGTAGACCAATAGAAAGTGTTTATGAATACGTTGACCCAACTCCAATTGCTTCAGCCTCAATAGCCCAGGTTTATACTTTTCATTTCCATTTTTTTCCCCTAGATTATGTCCACCGAACACTGATAAAAGTCGTCATACTTTAATTAGGTTCATGGTGCAAGGCTTAGAGGCTCCCAGGAGGATGTGGTCATTAAGGTCTTGAAACCTGGAATAGAAGATATACTGGTTGCAGACCTGAACTTTGTTTACGTTGTCGCGCGCCTTTTGGAGTTTTTGAATCCTGAATTAAGCCGTGCATCACTGGTATAATGCGGACATAATTTTCTCTGAACAACAATGCTTATTTCTTAAATAGAAGTTTCCATTTTAATGTGCACATCCTTTCAGTAGGTTGGTATTGTGAAAGACATACGGGAGTCCATGCTTGAAGAGGTTGACTTTCAAAAGGAGGCTGCAAACATAGAGTCCTTTAGGAGATATTTAGAAGCCGTGGGACTGACACAGCAGGCTACAGCTCCGAAAGTGTATTATCAATGCAGCACTAAGCGTGTCTTGACTATGCAGAGGCTTTATGGAGTTCCTCTTACTGACCTAGACACCATAAGTTCTCTTGTTTCTAGTCCGGAGACCAGTCTCATAACTGCCCTTAACGTTTGGTAGGAGATGGTGTATTTCCCTAATTCATGGCTTTTATTCTTTTTGGTCGTTGTGATGTTTTTGAACTTTCTTGGTATGCGATACTCTGCAGGTTTGGCAGTTTGCTTGCATGTGAAACCTTTCATGCAGATGTGCACGCTGGCAATTTGTGGTTATTACGTGATGGCCGCATTGGGTTTCTTGATTTTGGTACATTATTCTCCCCCACAATTTTGTATAATTATTTATTTATTTATTTATTTTTCTGATTTAGGTACTTTTAGTCTTTGCGTGATCTTTCTTTTGTTATTTCTTTTGTTTTTGGCTCAATCCCTGTATGATTTTTTGGAAGCAAATGTGCCTTACATCAGTTTAGAGCTTGTCATTTGCATGAAATTGTTACTAGTGCCGCAAATTAAAAGTAAAGTTGCCTGATGAACAGTTCTATTTTTCTGCCTTTGTGACTCAAACTGATATTCTCTTCACAGGAATTGTTGGACGAATATCGCCAAAAACATGGGCTGCAATGGAAGTATTTTTGGAATCAATTGCGACAGAAGAATATGAAGCAATGGCTTCCGCATTGATTGAAATGGGGGCAACAAACACAAATGTTGATTCCAAGGCCTTTGCAAGAGACTTGGAAAAGATATTCTCATCAATTAAGGCAAGCATCATCACCTACATATTTCTACAAAGATTAGTCGTTAAATTCACTGGCACATTTTTAAAAAGAAAAAAAAAAAAATCACTGGCATATTATTATGCCATACAAGCTGAATCCTTCTAATTTTTTTTTATCTCTTATGCAGGACTTGGATACAGAAGTAGTTATAGCAACAGCCAGGGGAACTAATACCACTGCAACTGCCGTCTCTGCAAATGTAATTGTTGATGAGAGGCAGATGAACGCACTGTTCCTCGATGTGGTGAGCCGTTCTTCTCTAAATTCTTCAACCAGGGGAGCTGCTCATTACTTTATTTTAGCAGCACCCGAATTAGTATATCTAGTCTAAACCAAAATCCTATATTCAGTGGCGGAGCCAGAAAATTTGTTCAGTGGGGGCGTGAATTAAAACTAAAACTTTCAACTAAAACGACATTATGATTATTTTAATTAAGTTGAATTCAATATGATTCAAAAAATTATGAATTCATATATATTATGGCTGATTTTTTGTTTAGTTGGTATATCTAATTCGAAATATATGAATATTAAAATTCAAAAGTTAAATTTTAGTGGTATAATTGAAAATTTTCCAAAAACTTAAGTGTAAATGTTGTAAATTAATAATCTCAGTAAGGGTAAAGTAGGAAGAAAATTGTAAAAAAAAGTTATTTTGGGGGTTATAATATTAAGGAGCCAATTGGCCAGTGGGGGGCAGCTAGCCGAATATGGCTTCGCCCCTGCCTATATTGAGCTTCTATGGTGGATCAAATACTGCTCTCAAGGAAGTAGAGATGGCGTCCATTCTAAATATATTTGAGTTGAATCCCAATTTCCGCGATATGGTTTTTGGATCTATGCAAGGATGTGGTTCGTTTTGAATCTTGTGATAACCTACATGATGTTCGTATGTGTTTACAGGTTCGGGTTAGTGAATCATATGGGCTGAAATTTCCTAGGGAGTTTGCACTTCTCATGAAACAGTTGCTGTACTTTGATCGGTACACCCGGCTGTTGGCACCAAATTTAAACATGCTTCAGGACCAAAGGGTATCCATTGCTTCAAATCGAAGAAGCAACTCTAGGGACAACTTCAGATAAAAGGTTGCAATATGCATATAAATACATATTTATATTGTTACAGGCTCATGCTACGTTTGTAAATACAAATTAAAGTACTTAAAAGTTAGAGAAAACATAAAATAGGAACATAAATACAACAGGAAAACCATGTATGCCACATGCTTTAGGCGAATAGACATTGTGGCTTGAGGTGTAAAGTTGGATTTACTTTTCTCTTATCCCATTGATGTGATACTTCCATTGTAGGTTATATTTGAGAATTAACTACTTTTTCTTTTTTTTTTTTTTTTTTTCCTTTTTCTTTTTGCTAAAACCACCAAGTTCCTTTTTCCTTTTTATAATCCTAGCATTCAGATGCATGATATCCTGGATCTGAGATAGCATCTCAGAAAGGTGCTTTTTCACCATGGCAAATGTGGCAACTATGTGGGTCACATTGATCTCATAGTTTGCTATTCATGCTGTGATGATATTGATAAGCTTGGACCTTCGGTTTTAAAATAGCAAATAAATAATCTTACAGGGAAAGCTTATTTCCGACTATATAAAGAATCCAAGATTGAAAAATAACACCCTATAATAACGATTTATAAAATCAGAGCAACAAAAATGATAAAAGAATGATGGCAATATTACATATGAAAAAATTTGTTGGTTAAAGGAATTGGAACTTTAATGGTCCCGTCTTCTTGATGGCCGAATACTGTCAACTGCCAAGTTCCTTCCTTTGGTGTGCGTTTAATTTTTTTTTTTCCTTTTTCAAATGGACTGTATAAAAAAAAAAATCTATCAATTCATGAACTTTATTTTTTTTTTAAATAAAATAAAAGAAAGTTGGTCATGTACAGGATGTATGGTGCATATAGTATGCAAATAAATAAATAAATAAAATTCCTCTTGCGAACATATATATGTACATGCAAAAATGAAACACTCTCACTCTTTTTTTTTTTTTTATATCTAACATTCTTTGTAGGGAATAATTATCAGTATTGTCTTAAATGACCAAGGCAGCACACAAATAAAAAGTGGAAAAAAATAAGAACCTTGGCTGCATCAAGCCACCAAAATGTAGCCGGTAAGACAAACCAAAGTTCTTTCTTTTTTTTTTTTTTTTATTGAATTCCAACTCCTCAAAGGTTTGATCCCTTTTTGCCACTTCTCGAATTCCTCGTATGAGATGGTCGATAGCTGCCATATTCTCAGAAATAGCTTTCAGTGCCTAGACTCACTTTTCCTTATAGAGTACGAACTTGTCCCTTGGCCAGATGGTCAGTTCCAAATATTACCTGACTAGGTGAAGAATATCCCATGAGTCTATGAAGTGGTGAAGTTGATCTTGGAGGCAGCCTCCCAATTTCTGAGGAAGATTTTTCTGACTTGTATGTGTTTGAGGGAGGCCCGGCAGATTCATACATCGGTACGCGGTTCTTGTATTTTCCTGGAGACTGTTCAGGAGCCAACTCTTTGCTGTCTCCAGAGAAATCAGAAGAACCATATAAAATTCTTTTGTCAAATCTTCTTCCAAGTGGAGTGTGAAAGGGTGTGGTGGAAATAGGATCTGCTTCAATTGAGCAGCTTTTGCGGTAAGAGGGCGCATAATCATCATTACATGACACGGGATCTCCGTCTAAAGCTTGAGATGTTGAAGCCATGTTTCTCCTCTCAATCTCATCACCGTTGTCCTCAGCTTCACTTGGTGGAGGAGTGTCTACAGATTTCTCTGTGAACGGAGCAATATGAGATCCGTTTTGAAGTGAAAACTTAAGTACCTCCGAGCAAGCACCGCACCTCAACCGATGACATTTTCTTTTGAAGAGGAGAAAATCAGCGGGCAGCTGCAAAAGTTTGAAGCATTTGTAACAAACTATGAAAGGGGCTCCACCTGCAATAGGCCGGAAATGGCGCTTGGCCAGGCGGTCGTTGTCTCTCAAGTAATTTGTCATGTCGTGAGTTCTGCGCCGCAGATCATCAGATTGTGTTTCACGTCCCCATGGGGGATATTCGGAGTCCACACTCCATAGAGGGCTTGAGGGACAAGAGCTATAGCTTGTGCTGTAGTTGTGACCAGGATGGGCCCTCCACAGTCCACTAGTATTGTAATGCGAGGATGGAGGCAATTGTGCCGAGCGTGGCCAATCTTGTGGAAAGCAATGTGAACAGGAGGGATCAACTTGGTGACATCTGCCAGTTGCGTCACCTGAAAAGGGCATCTTCTTCAACCTACTCCGATTGGAGTAGTTAATTCCAGACCCGAATCTTCCATAATACCTGGCATAGTCTGGATGATGAAAACGTTCCTCTGACGATGCCTCGTAGTTATGGTATCTGGGGTTATATCTTTCCTTTCTAGAGAATCCTTCAATCCCATCATTTCCCTTATCATACAGAGAGTGGGATTTATCAAGTTGATTCTTCACTTCAAACACCATTCTAAGCAGTTTCATCACCTGCCCATGGTCTTCAGGCAAGTCATGTGATTGAAAACTTGAACGGCGGTGGAACTCGTTATGCAATCGATTGGAAGGACCTCCATTTTCGCAGTCATCTCGGGAAATTGATCGATGGAAAGCCGAACTAGGTTGATGTTCATGTCTCTCCAATCTCCAATTTCGAACAGTTCGGTCGTGCCTGGCAGGTTCTAGAAATTCACCGCGATCCCACTTGCCGTTTTTCACGGCACGAGTCTTCTTATCTGACAAGGAAGGGCGTGCCTGATGTTGCATCTCAGACTCTCTGTTTATCATGGTCGGCACCATAAATTTGTCTCTCCTAGGTCGTTCTTTAGAATGAAGAAAATTTGCAGCCTTGTAAGAAGTGTCTTCAAGAGAATGCAAACGGCCCATAGGGAATTGATCATCCAGTGCATCGTAAGACGAGATACTGCCATCATATGCACGAGAGCTTCTTGTCGGGGATTTGGTCATGTCTCTACGAGTATCACTGAGCTCAGAGCTTGAGTTGAATTCTTCAGATTTCAAATTGGCATAGCCCTGGTGAACACCTTTTTGAGGTTGCTTAAGTTGTTCGCCACTAGAAGATACAAGAGTATCTACTATACTTTCCCTCACAGGCACATGAGCAGAGGCATTTGAACCATCTTCCATAGCAGCAACCGACTTGAATGCATTAGAGCTTCTATCATCAGAATCAGTGGCACTTTTCTTGTTGGTATCTATTGTATTTTCTTCTGCTAATACTGAGCTCTCATGATTGACTGGTACTTCTAAATCCGCTCCCGCTAAAGACGTCGTCTCAATCTCATTACGAGCAGGATCCTCATATTCACTTTGAGTGAATTCCTCCTTTTCATCATGAGAAATTTCCTGAGTGAATTCCTCGCTTTCTTTGCGAGTAAATTCCTCATTCCCGTCATGAGCAAATTCCTCAGTTTCATCATGGGCTAACGCCCCACTATCATTATGAGCAAATTCCTCATTCCCGTCATGAGCAAATTCCTCAGTTTCATCATGGGCAAACTCCTCGCTCTCATTATGAGCAATCTCCTCCTCCTCATTACCCGCTAAGACGACATTCTCATCATGAGCCAACTCCCCATTGCCATTATTAACAAAGCTATTGTTCCCATCCTTAGCAAGCTTGTCATTCTCATTAAGAGCGAACTCCTCATTCTTATGATCAACAAACTCAGTTGGCGAAAAGACTTCGTTATCACAATCTGAAGAATCGCTTCGATGACTCCCATTGTTCTGATTTTTACTTGATAAATTTGCACCCCCAAGCTGCTCATCTTCACAAACCTCAGATCTACTTTGATCCCTCTCATTGTTTTCACACGGCAGGTATTCTTCTGAGCCCTTAAGAACAACTTTATCACCTGAACTGAGTTCTTCTTTGTCTTCACGAACGCCGTCCATTAGATTCTCCTGAATAGGATCCACGTCACTTAAACCAGATCCTGTATTTCGGACATTATTTACTCGATTCTTGGCTGTACGTAGAAAAATGATAGAAAGAAATAAATTAAGAGGAATTAGGTAGATTCAATCTACAAATATTATTTTAGATATAAGAGGCTCCACCAAATAGATTACTGAACTTATATCAGAAAGAAAATTTTGACGTCTTGGCAGAGAAGAACAGAAAAGAAATTAAAAAAAAAAAAAAAGAAGTAAGAGGTCCATGCATGGAACTTCTCGTTCTTAAAATTTTTAAAACATTGTCATCTATTAACACTTTGCATTGAGCTACCGAAGAATTAATAATTCTCTGAGAAAAAAAAAAGCCAAATAGTAACTACTCTTTGCACTCATCATACGATGATAATTGTATTCATTCAAAATTATCAAAAGATTTAGTACCTTGGAGAGTGGCGTTACATCCACCGCACTTGTACACATTAAATTCAGGCAACTCAGGAAGAACCAACCGACATTTAGGACACCTAACTAGCCGAACTTTAGTTGTGGGTTCACTGGCCATGATCATCCAAATAAATGAGCTCAATCAAACTGAGTTTCCAGTTCCACTAAAACTTGATGAGATTGATATACCCTGATTATGACAGAAAAAAAGATGTATATAAGCATTCATTACAGACTAAAACATAAGAAATTAAACAAAGGCCAGATTTAAGATATTAAGAGGATATAAAAAGAGGGGGGGAAACCCAATAAGACTGTATCTAAAATGTGTGGTTGTGACCCTTCGAGAGGCTAATTAGCCATCAATTGTACTATTTGATTTCCTTCAAGGAGTCTCTGCAATGGATTTCTCTTGTCAAGCAGATTGTGTAATTAGTTTTTTTTTTTTTTAAAAAAAACAAAATCCCATTGAAACCAGGTGTATTTGGAGTTGGTGCTCTGCTACCAATCAAAAACAGAAAGACGCAGCATTAAATTAATAATTAGAAATCGAATAAAGTTATTAATTTTATTAGTTACTAAAGATCTTATCGAGAATATTGGTGATATATTAAAGAATTGGGTAGCAAAATTTGTAGCAAGTCAGAGAATGTTGGGAAAAAAATAAAATAAAAAGAAAAGACAAAAATCACCGAAAAACAACCAGTTAACTGTAAACCGAAAATGGTATCAGATCAAATCGGCAAAAAGAGAGAAAAACAAAAAAAAGGAAATCATCATCGGGAATGCAAAACAGAATAAGATCATGGGGCAAAAACGACTCACCTGAATTCCAAAGAAAATTTCCCAAGAAAAAAAAACAGAGAGAGAGAGAGGACAATGCCGCAGAGATCAGGGCTTTTACTGAACTGGTTTCTCCTTAAAAATCTAAGTGAAGGCTTATTGACGTGAAGTTTGGGGCAAAACTGGGGAAAACAAAAACAAAAACAAAAACTAACCTTGGTTGAGAAATTACGAAGAAAGCTTCGTGGTCAAACTCAATCATAATCTGATCGAGCAAATGAAATTTC
The DNA here is from genome assembly GCF_000414095.1 of Morus notabilis. Taxonomy (NCBI): domain Eukaryota; kingdom Viridiplantae; phylum Streptophyta; class Magnoliopsida; order Rosales; family Moraceae; genus Morus; species Morus notabilis. The sequence goes on from NW_010363299.1 coordinate 43,193, forward strand.
TTTCCTTTGTCGCGAAGCTTGAGAATTCTCAGAAAAACCAATTTCCTCTTCTTGTTCTTCTTCTTCGAGTTGTGTGGCGTGTTAAAGAAGCTTTCATAGTTCGTGGTGGTCAAAGGTCAGCTCCTCCGACCAGACCACTAACAAGTAAAATTCGAAATTCATTTCTCAGCTCCTCTCTCTCTCTCTCTCTCTCTCTCCCTATATTTCTTTCTCTTTCTAGTTTCTACACTGACTACTGACTAGACCACTTTGGAGTCGTGACCCAAAAGAAACCAATAAAACAAAAATAAATTGAATTGAAAAAAGAAAATGAAAAAGATAAGAAATACACGGGAAGAACCGGAAGAGGTCCAGAAACGAAAAAGAAAAGAGGAAACAGAGAAGCTGTTGAATGCATTTAAAGCCCGGTTGATGACGTGTTATCTTACGCGGTCAAATGTTCAATGTTTTCTAGAAAAAATACCTGAGGGGTCCTTATTGCACATAACATTTTCGATTCTCGGATTAAAATTGATTAAAATCACGTGATTAGAATAATTTTTTATTTACGTATATTTTTTATGAAAAAAATATTATAACGAATCATGAATTATAATTTAAATTATAGTTTAAATCCTCCAACTAAACGTCCCCGTAATGCTTATGTGTTAATTGTAAATTTAATATTTAAATATAAAATTATTTTTTAATATAAAATTATTTATTGTGTTAAATTTTTTATATAAAATTTAGTATTTAATTACTATTAATTGAAATGATTACTTTTTTTTGTAATTAATGTAACTTTTATATTTTTTAATTATTTTAAAAATAAAAGTTTATTTTTACAACTTTTAAAGTTTAATAATATAAAAAATATATATTTAGCAATTCAAATAACATTATACATTAGAGTAAAAATAAAAATAGCATATTATATTATAATTTTTAATGTTAAATATATAATTGACATTAGTATTTGTATTGGACATAATCTAATAAGTTTTGGGTTGATTCTATCTCGTCTTTTATTAGTCGTTTTGTACTTCATGATTTGATTTATGGTTAATAAAATGACATTTTTTTTCTAAAAAACAAAAAAAAATGAAAAGGTGATTTCTATTTGTGAATTTAATGTTATGAGATTCACATTTTACTAATAACTGTTTGTACATATTATAAGCATTAGTACCATTATAAATAGAGCGTAAGTCTCATATGTAAATTTTATATTGTAATACTCATTTTTTATTAATAAATAGTGTTCAGTATTATTGATACGTAATATTATTCTTAATAGACCGTAATTTTCTAAGTCAACCAATATATTTTTTTGTTTTTGTTTTATTTTGAAATTTGTTTGGAATTGGATTTTGATTTGATTGCAATAATATTTGTGTCCCGGTATTAATAATCTGTGCTTTCGGTATTCCAACCAAAAATCTTGTTATTCGTTGGATCGAAAATTTATGTCTCTTAATCCCAACCTCAAGACCGCAAAATGCAAAAACGTCAAAGTCAACCATTGAAATGTTCCAAAGTAATGGGGTCCACTGTCCGGCTGTCAAGAGACACGTGGCACACAATTAGTGATATGTTGGTAATCGTGGGACCTGCCTCTTTTGTCTGGAGGCGTGCAGGGGCAGATCAGTCAACTCGGGAGACAAATGCGGCGGTCACCGATGAGTGGTGACTGACAATAAAGCACACGCCACTGATTGGCTGTTCAAATTATTAGAAACCTATACGTATATTTATCTTTTATCTTTTTTGTTTTTTTGTTTTTTTTTTTTTTAGGATGACGATCTGGTTTTCAATGCACTGACGCAATTCCTTTTCTTGGGATTTTCTCTAGCCAGTAGTTCTTTTATTAGTAGGCGGGTTTTTAACTATTAAATTTAATTAATAAAATCTAAAACTTTTAAATTTGGTTAATATTAATATGACAATTGAATTAAAAAATTACATGTAGTTTATTTTCTGTGGTCATATAAAAAAACTCTCTTCTTCTTCACTTTTTGTGTTGCAGAGGTTTTATCAAGGTGACGGGAGAACGTTTTTTTGTGAGAATTTAGAACACTAAATAATTAATTTTATTGCAGTATTTTTTAATAAGAAATTTAAATTTTAAATGTTAAAATTAAATATTATAGTTTGAGTATATTTTTTAAACGGGTTCTAAATCTACTTAATTTTAAAATTTTTATTTTTATTTTTTACTACAATTTCCGGGAAGTTTACTTGATTTTTTTTTTGGGCTGGAAAAGAAGTTTACTTGAGTTTGTATGGGAAGGAATCATGCCAAACACTTGATAATTTTTATGCCGTCTTCGGTCAAACGTCAAATCTTCTTCGATTCCCTTTTTTCTTTAAATCTTTTTCCGACTTACTTTGGTCTTTGGTCCCGAAATATCATTTTTTTTAAATGGCCCCTAAATATCATTTTGGTCCCTCACATGCTAAACATCCCACAACTTATCCTTCACCTTATCATATCTAAAAGCATCTCATTAAATTTAGTCCTTTCATTAAGAATATGTTAATGGACGGAAACCTTTCCCCAAAAGGGAAAAAAAAATGACATGACTCTCATGTGATAAGTAAATTTGAGATAATGTTAGCGACTTTGACTCTAATTATAATCTTTTAATATTAATCTATGTGTGTAACACCTCGAGAAATTAAACGGGATTAATTAAGATAATTCAAATTTATTAGTGTGTCTAATCTGATTTAATTAAATAATTATGTTTGTTAAATGTTTATGATCTGTAAATTAAAATATTTTAAAAGAATTTAAATATTTTTAATATTCATATTTTTACCCCAGAAATATGTGTAAACACATTTTCTGGTCTGTTTTCCTACATATCTTTGATGTCATCTCTTTTTCTTTCCTTTCTTTTCTTTTTCTTTTCTGTGCATCTCCCAGCTCTTTCTCTCTTTCATTGTCGTTTCTCTCACTCCCCCCCCCCCCCCCCCCCCCCTCTCTCACTCTCTCCCTCTTCAAATTTGTTACCAAATCATCCGGATTCCGAATCAAAGAAGGATTTAAAAGAATCTTCAATGTCAAAAGAAGGTTTTTAGGTAAAATTTTTGAAAAACTTCTCTTGAATCTCGAATTTTTCTATTAGGAAAACCTATTTTTAATTCGAAATGGATTTTTATGGATTTTGGATACAATTACGGTGGAAATTGGGGATTTTTGGTTCTTTAGACTTGATTTGTCATTTGGAACTTAGATTTGGTAATTTTCCTTTGAAAAATCTCGAATTAAACTCAGATTTGCAGGTTTTTGAACTGATTCGGCGAGTTTCCTCACCCTGCTGATCTCCACCGGCCGACCTATGTGGTTGACCGATTAGCACACCACCGGCCGACCGGTGGTGATGCACCTCTCTGTCACCGGTCGGCCGGTTGACAGAGGAAAAGGGGTAGTCGTTTTGAAAACCCTGTTTTGACCTCAATTTTCGAAGAGAACCCAAATTAATTTCATTTGGGCATTTAAAGTAGATGAATTAGCATCTTTTATTCATGTTTTAAGATTAAAATCCTTGAAATGATGATTTGAAACATAAAATGATTTATGAAACTTGGAATTGGATGAAGGCACACTAATAGGAAATCGAGGTGTACAATTGAAACTGATTTGCTTTAGGAATGAGAATTGAATCCTAAAGTGTTGTTTTGTGCAAATGCTAGCTGAGGAGTCAAATTAAAGGCTTTGAGGAAGCGAAAGCCAGAATAACGCAAAGCTAGCCACAGGTTTGGTGCTTAAGAGATAGGATTTCTTATCCCTTTCTTTGATAGCATGTTTAGAAGAATTTTGGCCTTGCAAATGTTTTAAAGAAATGACATGTTTGCGAAAGAAAATCATTTTTAACATAATAGCTTAATTTTAGCTATTGAAATTATAATGAACTTTTCAGAATTTTAAATGAACGATTTCTTAAGATAAGAGATCTTGCGAACTAGTAAGCTCGCTGATGGCCTAAACAGGATATGGAGATCGTATCTTTAGAAGCAAAACCCGAAACCCGGACCGGGCCACTACGGTGGTGATAAAAGCTTGTGCTTGTATAAGTAATTTATCAGAGGATAAATTACTTGCTGATACATGTAATATAGAATGTTTGAGTTTTATCTCCTTTCAGAAAAAGGATGTGAGGTTCCGACTGTTGTGTTGAAATTGAATATCTTTATTTACTTGCTTAGTTATTTATTTACTTGCTTATTCACTTATTTACTTGTTTATAAAGTTTATTTCAAAATATATCTTACTGAACCTTCTATTTTGTTCTATGTAAATGTTAAACCCACCCCAGACAACACCAGGAGCAGCACGGAGTAGCTGAATTAATTACTACCGTCCAATTAAGTAAGGATTGTGTTCATTATCCTAGTGTACAAATGTAAGAATTGTAAATTATGAAGCTCTGAACTTTAAATTTCTAAACTGTAGTTGATGTCTGTAATGTTATTTACATGTTCATATATATACAATATTATATTATCCTGTGGGTGAAGCCCTAAATGATGCCAGAGACTTAGTTTTCAAACCTCTTTTATTAGGAAGTGTGAAAGTCCCCATCACTTCCTTATAATTTAATTTCAGTAAAATGTGAGACTTGTTTAAAAATTTCGTTAATAGTTTACTTTTGATTTTAATTATTATATTTCTAAATGTCTAATTACTTTCTTAATCATATTTAATCTCTAAACGAGCATTCACGTCACTAACTCTTGTTTTGGGGCGTGACAATGTGTATTGTATTTTTTCCGTTAACTAATAATAATAAATTACATTCATCATCAAAAAGATAGCCAAAAGTTTGAACTACAATTGTATTCCCAAACACCATTCTTTGATGCGTATATAAAATGGCTATAATGCCTTTCATTAAACAACACACAATATTCACCTTTTAATAGCGAATCAACGATGAGCACTTTAATAGTATGTTTGGTTGGAAAGAAAAGTAGAAGGAAGGAAGAAGGTGGAGGGATTTTGGGAGGGAAAATGAAAATGTAGGTTGTTTGGTAGGAGAGAAAAGAGAAAAGAAGAGAAAATGGAGTAAAAAATAATACATGTAGACCCTACTATTTTTTTCTTTCCACAAGTGGGCAGAAATAGAAAATGAGGACTACTCATTAAAGTGAACAAAGTTACTAAACTACCATTTTCTCCATCAACATCCAAGCAAAAAATTTAAGGGTATAAAAGTAATTTACGAATAAGATTTTTCCTTTCCTCCCAATTTAACTTCCAATACCAAACAAGTGAAGGTAAACTCATTTTCTTTCCATCTTCTCATACCAAACAATATAAAAGAAAATCAATTTCCTTTCCATCATTTCTATTTTTCATCACTTTCATATTTCTTTTCTATCCTATTTTCTTTCCTTCCTACCAAACATAGCCAAGAGGAAAATTTTATAGATCGGAACTAATTATTAGTGACTAAATGAGATTTATCGCTAAGTTGAACACCAAAAATGAGATTAACCTTGAAAATAACGTAAATCATTTTCCTAAGAATAAACAAGACGTGTCAACAGAGAAACGAGCTCTACTTCTCACATAGACACATACCACATTCATGCTTTTGCATTTCTTAAGACGAATTACTTATTATGCATATTTAAAATAATGAGATCAATTGAGTAAAGAATGAGTTTGACATTCAGATTTCAAAGAAGCCGCCTTATGTGGAGGAGGAACATCAAGGAATCTTTCAAATACCAACAACAAACAACACTATCCAAGAGCTGCTACTACACCAAATGGTTCATGGATGGTTCGCTAGTTGACTCACCAAAGATCTTGGGATTGAAGCCAAATGACAGACTTGAATTTTACCTTTTTTTTTCTCCAGTAGGGTTGAACTTTTCCTACTGGAAAGAAAACATAAAAGGCCTAAAAAAAATAAGTCCATATGATCATAATTCATAAACACACCATACGCAAAGAATTTGCATATATATGCACATGACTACATCATTTCACGCTAATCTGAGTGGTGGGGTTGTATCCTCACGGGTTAAGAAACAATTTTCTATACACACATACATGTAGGCATGAGCGTACCGTGTTTGCTAATCTTGTGAAGAGCGGAATCTCAAGCCTTAAGTGGTAGAACCGTAGAAGGAATAGAGGTGAGAGGATCAGTGAATAGAATTTAAGATTAATAGTTGCTTGGTACAAGTGACTAAGTAGAGAATGGATTGGGTGTGGAGAATTCAAAATCCTATACACGACTTCAATTCTAATCTTTCCGGATAAGATAATCTATTACTCTGTTTGTTTCATAGGTTTAAATCTTTTTACTGCAGTGTTTTCATTCACAAAAATTTGATTTTTTGTTCAAACCTACAAACTAAACCGAAGAAAGATGTCATTTCTTTCGTTACAATTTACTTCACCCCCTTGGTAGTATACGATTTCTTTCTTCCTGTTTACTTTCCCTCTTAACAAAAACACTAGCTAGAGGTATCATAGAATTATTACTTCCTGCCTTTTAACACGCTCTACACCAGAGCAGAAAAGCTGTATCTGCTTAGCACAAATATATAATGTCCAACATAACTGAGCATGGCATATGATTCTATAAAGTTCCACCAGAACATACAACAACAAGACATGTAAATATGAGTCACAAAAACTTACCACACCACAACATTCTGAGAAAAATTAAGCAGCCATAACAACATTCCTCTTGTGTCCAATAAAAGCTTGACATGCTTGACGAAGTTCTTGATACCCGCTCCTATAATGCTCCAGTGAAAAGCAGAGCTGTCGTATCGCCTCCCTTTTCTCCTCGGCCCCATCAGAGATCTCCACTCTCTGCCTATCGACCTCTTTCTGCAGTTCCTCCGCTCTCAGTTTTAGTTCATCAACAAGTTTCTGTGCACTTTGAGATCCATGAATCAGCTCCTCATGCTTTTCACGTAACTGACACAGATGCCTCTCCATTTCTCGAATCTGATTGTCCCGATCACTCAAATTCGCCATAAGTGTATCAACTCTGGCACTTACGCCATCTTTCTCTGCCATTAGCATGTCATACTTCAGTTTGCATCTGTCGAAATCTTTATTCAAAACTTCCACGCGTTCTCTTTGCTGATTGAGTTCTACTTTCAGCTGATTGTTCTCATCTTGCAAAGCCATCACTTGTGCTAGATGCAACCTTTGCATTTCCATTCTCTCAGCCTCAGACAGAAGTAGTTTATCTTTCAACTTCTTGGTCTTCAATTCCCATTCTTTAAGTTTCACATCTAAGAGGCCTTGTTTTTCTGACAAGCTTAGAACATCCGATTGCAGCTGTGCTTTCTCCTGAGAAAATTGTTCCTCAGCATCAAGCAATGTAGCCTTCAATTTCCCGATCTTGAGATCACGGTCAGAGACATCAGCTATGTACCCTGCAATCCTTTCGTCCAGCTCTGAGACATGCCTTCTCTCTGAATCAAGTTGGTCTTCAATGTTGGCTATATCTTCTCGGGCTAGCTCTAGCCGAATTTGTAACTCATTACCTTCTGATGTTCTATCAATAAGTTCACTCTTCAACTTCTCAATTTCTTTATCAGCTGCTTCCAACTTCTCCACCAACATCCTACTCTTTAAATCCGAATCTGAAACACGAGTCTCCAACTCAACTATCTGATTTTCCAGCTCCAACGCCCGTTCTTTCTCAAGTTCAAGATCAGCCTCTCTTGTTTGTAGTTTGTCTTTCACGGTAGAAAGTTCAGTTTCCATCTCAGTAATCTTCTTTTGCAAGGACTGGCTGTTGATGTTTGGAGGTGAACGCAAGTAATTATTGACAAAAGATTCCGACTCGGAGTCAGATGTTGATGAGGAAGATGATTCACTGCCATCCTTTAAAGAAAAAACAGAGTCAGCACTAGGGGAGCTTGGAGATGTATCTAAACTAGCAGCTTGATGGCCAGACTTGTGCAAACCAACCTTGACATCAGGAGTTAGCAGCGCAGCATCCTGGTCATACCCCGACTCCGTATTTCCAGAGCCCTGTGATACACTCTTACACAATTCTTTTGTTACGTGATCATACCGCTCTGCTAGTGATCGATACAGTTGGTTGAACTCCTCGACATTAGCAACCAACTCTGACTTCCTCTGACTAGTGATCTCGCCACTCATTGACAAAGAATCATCTTCTTCAATCAGCTTCAGCATCCGCTTTACACTGTGATCCATCTCTGTGAGCCAAGAACTAGTTACTACGATTTTCAACAATCATTATCAACTTGTCATGCCTAAATGGATAAACAGAAAACATTTTGAAAAAATAAAATAAAATGAAAAAGTCGTCGGTGTAGACCAATTGAACAATCTCAGAATTAAGGCACAAACCTTAATGGGATAAACCATAAAATAATTACATATCTTCTTACCCTTAAGATTTTCTGCCAGCCATTTGGAACTATTTGCATTAATCTCGCAACATGAATTCGGAGTGTTTGATTCATTGTTCTCCATCTCAACCACCTGCTATAACTTCAATTGCTGCACTAAACCAACAAAGAAACTACTTTACAACTCGATTTTACTCCAAAAACTAGAACTTTTAATCAAACAAATTATAGACATAACCACAGCAATGAGAGCCCAATGAAAGATAAACAAGATTAAATATATATATATATATATATATATATAAACTCAACCAGATCTAAAGCCAAATCTTCTTCTGAATCAAAATCCTATAAATAACTAAAGCAAAGTAATAAGAGCATTTTTCTTTGATTTGTCTACTGAAAACATCTCCATTCAACCCACTTATCTCTTGGTTTTAATGCATCCTTATCAACCAAGAAATAAATAAATGCTTATGGCTGAAATAAAGCTTCTCCATGATGTACTTTTCCCTTTCACATGTCTGTCATAAAACTCATTACCCCATCACTTAAAATCTACTTTTCTTCGCCATTCTTGCCGACACAATTTTCTTTTTTTTTCAGTACTCCATTACTTACACCTACTACATGTGCAAAGTCTTCATCATAGAAAAACATCAAACCGCCGATGAAAAGCAAAAAAATAAAATAAAAGAAGTAGTTATATCTGTATCACTTAAAACACTAAAAAAAAAAAAAAGGAAAAGAAAAAAGAAAACTTCTTTTTCTAAAGCTACACGCGTACAATCAAATGAGAAAAAAAAAATGTAAACAGTAAATTCAAGTTCAATAGCCTAGAAAAGACTAACATCCGAATATGTTAATATATGAACAACCCGGAAACAAAAGAAACAAAACAACCGCAGAAAAAAAAAAGACGAAACCCCAGTAAACGATAAAACAAAAGGTAATATTTCATCACATATACATACATACATATATATATATATATATATGGAAAGAGATAGAGAGAGAGACCTTAAATGGTATTATTTCTGGGTCAGACTGAAATCCCACCAAGAAAGGATGAACAACGAGCTAGATTTCAGTAAGGAAGAGAAAAGGGTCCTGGTTCTGGTTCAGAGAACCTTTGAGAGAAGAAGAAGAAGCAACTTCTTCAGAAAGCAGTTTTAGTTCAAAGACAAGGAGAAAAGGCTGAGACTTATGCCAACAGATGCTTCAAACAAAACACCTTCAATTTTGTTGATTAATAGCTTTGAAATTTCGACAATAGAGAGAGAAAGAGATAAATGGAGAGAGAGAGTGGGGGCAGCAGCATCCGAAGTTTGGGCCTAGGGTCATCCGCCCGCCCGCCTATTCTCTTCTGAATTTTTTACATTTGTGACGATTTTGCCCCTCCCTTTCTTTCTTTCCTTTTTTCGAATTTTTGATTTTTTTCGTCCTTTTGGGTTTTCTACACATCTTTCCCTCGCTTCTTTTTATTTCAAACTTTTCAGCCTTCAGGTGAGGTGGAGTCCATATATAATCATGAATAAAAGTGTGGGGCTTATGATTTGCCAAATATCATTATATTATTTTGTAATTTCATTTTGTTTTTGTTTTTTTTTAAATTATGTGGTGTATCATGTATGACGTCATTTTTCTAGTGACTATTGTGAGGGGTTCATTATTTTCTTCTTAAATTTCTAAAATTGTTTTGTTTAAAAAAAAAGGAAATAAAAAAAGTCCCAAGAATTTTCCATTGGTGAAATTTAGGAACAGGATATTATTTAGAAGGGTGTTTTCGGAACTTGAAATTTCCTGCACAACAATAACGCCTGTGGACATGGGCGCCACGGGCCGCGGGCCATAGTCCGCTGGGTCCCACTCGCCGAACAAAGCAAAGTTTGTGGCGGGAAAACATCACACAAGCTTTTCAATACAAAAAATAAAAAAATGAGGACAATTTTTTTTTTTTTTTTTCTGTTTTTGACATCAATTAAATAACGCTTAAACGTGTTTTTTTTTTTTTTTTTTTTTTTTTTTTTTAAACTAAAGTTTAAAAAATTTTAAGGGGTTAATCAAGGCTTAAAAATGTTTAAGGGTATGTTTCTTTTAGAGTGTGATTTGAGTGTAGTTTTTTAGTTAAATTTGAATTATAATTTGAGTTAAAGTTGTAATTTGAGTTTGTATTTACTTGTGTGTATTTGAGTTATGGTTTGAGATAAAAATCTTTTTGAGTTTCTGTTTGAGTGAGTCAAAACTTAAATTTGTATTTATATATTTTAATAAAAACTCAATGGTGATAAAAAATTTTAATAGGGTATATGAGTGTGGTTTTATTCGTCTTTTCATTGTCAACGCATAGAAAAAAAATCATCTCAATCAGGATTAAAACAAAAAAGTTATAGCACTTTTAATAATAGAAAAAATATTGTTCATTAATTTGAGTTCAAGTTTCTGAACTCGAGTTGAAAGAAAAACTTGAACTCAAGTTTTAGTCTCAAATTCGAGTTCAAACTTAAAAAAACATGTACTTAAATAAAGTTGAAACTCAAGTTACTTTTTTTTTTAATTTTTGAGACTACCGAACACACCTTAAAATAACACTTAAACATTGTTAAAAAATAAAAATAACGCTTAAACTGTTAAAAAAAAGGTTCAAAATATAATATTAAACAAAATTTGAATTTAAAGGATAAAAGGTCATCCTTACCTGGCTAAACTGTCGTTTTCTTCATTACTAGACGAGCGAAGAAAACAAACAAAATCCACATAAAGTTACATTTACACCTACCAGCTTCTGTCGCTGCCTTATACGTCTTCTCTGTCCAATGCGATAATTCACCGGTGGACATGTCTGTGCATAATGCATTGATCTAGACTGATAACATGTCGTTTCCATATCAAACGACAATAAAAGTCGTGTCGTAGGTACAAGTGAAAAACTGAGTTCAACTTCAAGAGACATGTTATTCGGGATTTTTCTTAATATATATATATATATATATATATTTATATAGATCTTTTGGAATTGTGGTTTGGGGATAGCAAATTATGACAGAGGAATATAATGTCGTTTAGTCTTATTTACTACGGAAAAATTGGCTTCAAACGACATGTCTTTTCTAATATAAACGACATCAAATTAGACATTAAACATCCAGTAATTGAAGCGACTAGAAGCATATTCTCTTTTAACTAAACGACCGGAAGGGGAGGGGGGGATTCGGTATCAAAATTCAAAATTTATGAATAAACATTATATCGTTTATGAAAAAGCATTGAGCTTCTAAAATACAAGTGACGTCGTTCTTTGAGTTAAAAAATGGGCAAGGTAAGGTTAGTGAATTCTCAAAAGTTTCATTGTTATTTCAAAGCAAAACATAAATAAATAAATAAAATATGAGTTTCGATGTTGATTATATCGTTTTCTTTAATTAATGTTGTAATTCACTATTAGACAACCGGCATGTCTTTCCCTTAGGACAACAAAACTTTAAAGTGTCGTGTCAAACAATTTATGTCGTTTTCTTAAAATTTGCGACAGCAAAGCTATACTTACAGAAGAAAGACAATACGTCGTTTTATGTGCACTTGGTATCTAGAACTTGTGAACGACAAACTTCTAAATATAGAACGATATGTTGTTTGTTCCTGCAAATGACATCAAACTATACAGCTAAAAACGACCGTTTTTTTTTTTGGTGAGACGACATTAAACTCTTATACACCAATCATTTTGTCTTTTCCTCAGAAGACGACAACAGATTTCTGAAAACTTATGTCGTCTATTTATATAGACGATAGTTAAGTTCTTACATAAACACAACATGTCGTGTCCTCTTACACGACAAGAACCTCAAATGAGTTACGAACAAGAACTTGAACTCCCGTTTGCCTCAAGTAAGCCCTCCTATTCTCCTTTTACTCGCTCAAACGTCTTTGATAGAGAAACGTCAAAGTGTACATTGCACTCAATAATATTTTTTACTTGAACTAGCTATGGTTGTGCTAGAAGGACCCTTCCTCATTAACTAGTAAGTCTTACTGGCTGTGACATTGCTTTTTAATGCGTGTATATATATATAGAAATATATTGCTCTTGAAAAGAGGCCAATTTATTAGAGTGTCATCTCATCTCTTATCATTTTTATCACTTAAAAATCTCTTAGTCCATTAATAAAACGAAAAAAACTTGACTCAATTCTACTTAAAAATGTGTTCCCTCATTTTATTATACACCCAATGTTGCACATGGATCTTAAAATAGGATTGTGAAATGTCAAATTTTAAGCGCATTCTAAAAGTAGAACAAGGGAAAGATATTCTTTTCCGCTCAAAATTCTCCCTAATTTCTCTTTCTCCTGGCAGGGTTATGCTCCGCAGAGGATTTGAGAATATAATAGGGTCCTGCCCTTGTATAAGAAAAGAGTTCTAAATCTTTATGGGTGTATTCATTTGTACAACTTAAATAATGACTTAAATTGTATACGTGAGAGAAAAATAATATAATAAAAATTTTTAATTTAAATTTATATGAGAAAAAATACTGTAATAATATAACTTGAGTCATAACTTAAGTAAATGGCTTGAGTTGTGACTTGAGTCACAAATACTGTAACACTATGGCCTCGTTCACTTCGCTGATTCGAGTTTAGAATTCGAGTTTTTCTACAGTAAAAAGTTCTCACAAACAATCACATCTAACTTTTTTGCTACAGTAAAAATTTCTCACATAAAATCACATCTCAACTCGAATTTTAAACTCGAATTCACAAAGTGAACGAGGTCTATATATATATATATATATATATAAATTACTATTGTGTATGTGTGTGTTTGCATAATTTCCCACGACGTTGGATAGAAAAAGAAGTAGGGAAGGCGAGTGCGCTGTCACGCACTCACAATTGGAGACAGCCTAACGTGGACTCACTGACTATCACTACACATTTTTTTTTTCGCTCCATCTCTTTTGACGATCTTCCATGCCATTCACGACCCCGGCACACACACACACGCATTTTCTTTAATTTCCACAGCTAGCATGCACAAAGATTACTGACCATCTCCGTCTCTTCCCTTTTTTTGGGTGTGCTTAAAAAGAACGACATAAAGATTTTTTTTTTTTTGGGCATTTGCAGCTACAGCTCAGGAAAAAACAAGATTGAAAAGCTGCTTACTTAGGTCTCGTTCATTTTATCAATTTGAGTTTTAAATTTTAATTTTATTACAGTTAAAAGTTTTCATAAAAAGTCGCATATAATTTTTTCTGTTACAGTAAAAATCTCTCGTATAAAATCACATCTCAACTCGAATTTGTGAACTGAATGAAGTCTTAGTTCTCTCTTGGAGAAATATTTATCAAAACTGTTTTTTTATCTCCTAATTGGCCTTTTCTAAAGTACATACCATCTCTATTGAAGCTTTAAAGAAAAGAGTTGCGGATTTCATATGTCCAACTTTAATATGTACTAGATATTGATCAATGATCGTGAATGTGTGTGTGTTCCACTTGCTCGAGAAGGACGTAAGATCATTGTTAATTAATTATTATTTTACTTTGTTATATATAAGAGATAAGTCAACATTGATTTTTAACTTATGACAGCTTTATATAACAGGATTCGGTTTGCATATATATTATTTAATTGAGGCACAATGTCTAACTTTACTAATCTTTGTATACCATTAGAAAAAAAAAAAAAAAAAAAAAGCAACGAGAGGCTACAAGCAAAAATGAAATTAAATATAATTGCTACATTTTAAACATTATCCTTGCTAGCTGTTTGGTTAACTTGTAGTGATTGGAGTCCTTCATTCAGCTTTTTGTTCATCGTCTTTTTCCAATTAACAATCAGACTTACATCGGCCAGCTGCAATCTCACGAGTACTACATTGTTATGGAATACGAGAAAAAGAGACAAGTACTTCTTAGAGTTACAAGAGTTTAAATTTTTCTATTTTTTATTTTTTATTAATATCATTTCAATTAAAAAATTATATTAGTTAAAAATGTATTAATTAAGAATAAAATAAAAATCAAGACTCGTGCACGTAAGTTTAGTAATTTTCTCTATTTTTTATTTTAAATATATATATATATATAAGAAAATTACTTAACGTATATTACCACATAATCTTGATTAATACTATTTCGACTAATATAGTTATTTGTCTAAAAAAATATTAATTAAAAGTAATGAGTAAAAATCAAGATCCATAATCTCTTAAGATATTTACCTCATTTTTCCTATATATATATGTGTGTATATATAGCAATTTACTTTGCCCCATTATGTGTGTATTATATCAATATGAAGCACCTTTTGTAATACAAATAAACGAGAGATCTAAATAAAAATCCACATGGTGGAAGATCAATCTTCTTTTGATCACCGAATCTTAGAAAAACCGGAATGGTTTTGACTTTGTAATAATCCAATAAACAATTTTAATCGTGATATGAGCACCTTATTAACAAAAGGAAGAAAAAAGAAGATAATTAAATGAAAAGATAAAAAGTTGCAAAGTACGTGTTAAAAAAATGTGTATTTAGCAATTGACAGTCAATGATCATTGATTACAATAGCTAGTTTCCGCTGATCTTATGGTTTTTGTAATATAATATAAAATTTATTTTATAATTACTGTAAAGTAGTGAAGAGCTAATGAGCAATGATGAGTACTAGTACTTTTCAAACAAAGAGATCGCCCTTTTTTCTCAGTAATAATATATGTTGATATAAATGAAATTACCGCGTGATCCTCGATTCTTATTGACAAAATTAAAGGAGACATAAATTACTGATTAATTGACTAATTTATTCCCCTATTAATTCAAACATATATAAAGTTTTTAATTTGCAACCAACCGTTATAAGTGGAAAATTATATATGCCCCATTGGCAATAAGTGCTTGCCAGTTTCTAGACCGTTCATAAGGTTAGATGTTTCCAATACGGAACTATTTCCAAACACAAACATACTTCCAATTTCTATTTCAAAATAGACTTAATTTGCATATATCACGTTGCAGCCTCGTTATTTCAACGCAAGAAAAATTAAAACAAAGAAATAGTTCCGAATTTAGAAGCAATTTAACCAATAGAATTGATGATGACTTTTTTTTTTTTTTTTTTTTTTTTTTTTTTTTGGGTTAGTGGAATTTGTCAACTCTTTCACGTCAGAAAGCTACACCTGACCTTTTCTTTTTATTTTTTCTACCAAATACCTCTCAAGTTGCAAGAATTTTTTCCCTTCTCTTGAGGGATCTTTTATGAAGCATAAATAGATTCTTAGTTACAATTAGTCTCACTTAGTAAGTGCATTTACTATTTAGTTTGTTAGTATTAGCTTGGTACCATGGGTAGGTGATTGATATATTAAGATAAAGTAGAAATTGATCGAATTAGTTGGTGGTTGCATCTGGCCTTTACACATGCTATAACGTTACCAGCTGCTCTCTGTCCCTTTTTTCCCTTGAAGGGAAATTTTTTTTTTTTCAATATTATTTTTAAAAATTTATACGATAGGACATGAAAAAATGAACTATAAGTAGGTCTCTATTTTTCAATTGTAAAATCTGTATTACAAACTGTTTGTTACTTTATTTTGCATATTTTGATGTGATTTTGATAAAATTTAACGGTTGAAAATATACACATCTTATGGTACAATAACCCTATTTTTTTTCCCTTTATATTCCTTTAACTCCGCTACTTATGTGTCATTTTTCAATCAGGGTCCACCCTCTTAGACTTATATGCTGATATTCCATCCCTGAAGTTGCAGTTTTGTGCAGCAAAGGGCCAATTTCATTGGGGGCTTAACAGGTTGGCTCCCAAATTCTAGTTGCAAGAACTTTTTTAATAAATCCTTTTTTTTTTTTTAAAGAACAAGGGATTAAATAATGGGAGAAAACGTTAATCTTAATATTGGGTAAAACAAAAAAGTACATTGGCACTTGAATGAAGTTATTAGTAATACATCTTACGAAAGGTATAGTTAATATCCTTCACCATAATAAGCATGTTGAAGATTGACTAATGTTAAAAAAGTTGAATTAATTGTGTTAGAAAACATTATAGAGACCATTACAGTTTTGAGAATATTAACCCTGAAAAACCTCAAGCACTCATTTATGGAAAGTGAAATACTGCTTGCTAGCTCACAAATTAGTCATCTTTAGTATGCATTTTGGGCTAAATATAACTTTGCATTTTTCTTTAAAAAAAAAAAAGAAACAAAAATTGCTTGTTATTCCTTCATGATCTCTTGCGTGTCTTTCCTTCATTTTTCTATATATATTAGTAGGGCTGAAGAGATATAATCTCCAAGACAACATCGAAAGGATAAGGGGACAAAGGACGATTAAATTGGTGGCCAATAAATCACGATAAATTAATAAATAAGAGGAGGATATTTTAGGCCTGCAATGTACAAATAAAACAGACAAAAATTTGATTTTTGAAGAAGCCAAAAAATAAATGCCAAATACCCGACAAAGCCAATTTAAAATCAATTACTTGTGATAAAAAAATAACGTATACAAGTTTTATGCTGTTGAATGGAATGACAATTCTCCATTTCCAAGGATAACTTTTTTTTTTTTTTTTTTTTGGTTGGAACTGATTATTTATTTCTTTTCTTCATAAGAACGTGTATTTCTTTATAAGACTTCGATATGATTCGTTGATAGTGTGCCTAAGGAGGAGGATTTCAATGTGCTTATGATGGGGATGACCCCATCTAGAAACTACCCCCTCTCTCTAACCATATTTGAATAATGCCAAAGTATAAGAGAAATTAAAAAAAAAAATCATGATTCACAAGACTAATTCCAATATAACGCATGTATACATATATATATATATATAGGTGGACAAGTGGTGGTGGTGAGAAAGCTCTACTTAAAAAAGAGATTATACAAGAAGAAGAGGAAGAAGAAGAAGAAATTTGAGTTGGAAAAAAGAGTGAAAATAATTAATTAATATGCCGGAATTGGGAGGAGGGCTAGTGGAGTTACCATTGAAGCCACACTTTGTGTTGGTGCATGGCATAAGTGGAGGAAGTTGGTGTTGGTACAAAATCCGGTGCCTCATGGAGAATTCCGGCTATAGGGCGTCTTGTGTTGACCTGAAATCCGCCGGCATCGACCGATCCGACGCCGATTCGGTCCTCACTTTCGACGACTACAATGAGCCCCTCATGAAGTTCATGTCTGCTTTGCCTGAAAATGAACAGGTATATTCATATATATTAACACACACACACACACACACACACACACACACAACAACAATGTTTAATGTTTTATTCTTACATATATAATTGTTTTTTTTAATAAAAAAAACAAACACGTTCTTATGAATTACAGGTGATTTTAGTAGGGCATAGTGCAGGAGGGATGAGTGTAACCTGGGCAACTCAGAAGTTTGCAAAGAAGATTCGTTTAGCCGTATATATAGCTGCAACAATGCTGAAACGAGGGTACTGGACTGATCAAGATGTCAAAGATGTAAGTATTTTCTACTGATCAATTTAATTACTCTTGTCTTCGATAGTTAATTGGTTGTTTAATTAGGAACTTAAGAACTCTCGGTGATATCATCTCCAGCTTTAGTTTAGTTTATCAAAAAACAAACAGAAATTAATTACCAGTTGCGGCTGATTGCTTATGCGTAAAGTAAGGCAAGAGTTGAAAATTGAACACCTCTTGTGATGTCAGAGTTCAACACTTGGTTGTGTCGTATAGGAAAACGTCGTTTTATTTTATTTTATTTTTTTTTTGAACTTTGAGAGTTTGTCAAGTTTGTAGGTTTATACCTGCAGGAAACTCATAGAAGGCATCTGGGTTTTGGTCATTATTGAAAGATGAAGTAGGTTTTCGTTTTTATTATTTTGTTTTTTATCTTACCATATATAGAGCGTGTTTCTCAATATTAAATTTAGTTAAAATTAAATCAAAATTGAAAAAAAACAATGAAAAATGTCATAGTCTTGTATAAATCTCACAGTTCAGAAGAGATTATAATCTGTTAACTTCAAAATTTTCTCCATAAAAAAAGGACAGTTTGGTCATTTGAACCGAAATGACTGCTGAGGAAACCAACATACTTACCTGAATAATTAGTAACTTTTCTAGTCCCAACAACTCATAGGCAATCATCTCTTCAATTATTTTGGGCTTCTCTTGTCGGTATGTTTGTGTTATCCAAATGACCAACAAATTCCGATTTTCACAACCTTGTCTTGTCAATGAAATAACTCAGGCTCGTTCTTTTAAAATTTAACTTTGAGTATAATTCTTGAGTTGAATTTGAGTTATAATTTGAGTTTAACTTTTAACTTGAGTTTGTGTTTGGTTGTGTACATTTGAGTTATAGTTTGAGATAAGAATCTTTTTGAGTTTGTGTTTGAGTGAGTCAAAACTTAAATTTGTATTTGGATAGTATTTTAATAAAAACTCAATGCTGATAAAAAATTTTAATAGGATATATGAGACGGGTTTTATTCGTCTTTTCGTTGTTAACGCATAGAAAAAAAATAATCTCAATCAGAATTAAAACAAAAAAGTTATAACATTTTTAAGAATAGAAAAAATATTGTTCATTAATTTGAGTTCGAGTTTCTGAACTCGAGTTGAAGGGGAAACTTGAACTCGAGTTTTAGTACTAAACTCGAGTTTAAACTTAAAAGAATATGAACTCAAATAAAATTATAACTCGAGTTGTATTTTTTTAAATTTTTCGCTCAAAAGAATAAGTCCTCAGTAAGTAACTATGAGCACTTATTGCCCATATTTTACTTGGTTCGTCAAAAAGAAATGCAAAGCTTTTTTTTTTTTTTTTTTTGTTGTTGTTGCTTTTTTCCTATTGCCTTTTCCAATCTACCCTTCAAGGTTCAATCATTGATATGAGGTCTATACTCTATCGGCTATAATAAGTTATAACTGCCTCACACGACATTAATCATAACTGAATTTTCTTTTTGATCCTTGGAAATGAAAACAATTGTTTTATTTCTTTCTTTCTTTTTTTTCCTTTTTCCCGTGAAACAGGGCGTACCAGATTTATCCGAATATGGTGATGTGTATGAGTTAGGGTTTGGACTTGGAAATGATAAACCTCCGACCAGCGCTGTTATTAAGAAAGAGTTTCAACGCAAAATCGGATACCACATGAGCCCTCAAGAGGTAAATTTTTAGAGCAATGTCATGAGGCACCCGTGATGTTAAGTTTCACTTGTTAATAAAAAGTGAATTCCGCAATATAAAACTTATAAATGAGATCCGCCTTTTATTAGTAATAGTGTCGAAGATCAGTTTTTCGAATTTCTAGCATAATTGAGTATCCCTCCCATTCTTTCATCACTTTATACATAGACTTTTTTGAGGCCTTGGTATAGGCTTTTTGGTGCATGGTAGCCCCACTTGTCATTTCTTTTAATCTGCATCAGTCCTTTACTTTGCTATTTTTTTTTCTAGACATGAATATGCAGTATACTATTACCATCAATGTGACAATGTGACACAATAATGTTGGATAGACTCGAGTTCATGTACATTCTAAAAGTTTAGGATATATCATACAATTTAAATCACAACTACTAAATGATGGAAAATCAATTCTTGTAATGCATTGAAATTTACTAGTTGTCACTTAAAATGGTAAAAAAATTTACTCTCTCGATTTTTTTTCTTTTTTTTAATATCATCCAACAATTAAGATTGAATTGAACGATATTTTAAAAAGATGATGTATCATTTAGCTGTATAATAAGTCACCCTCTAGCTTTATAACATTATGCTACTTCATTATGTGTTAGGGTTACTTTTATAAATGTCTTCCGAAATACGTACATTGTTTTAAAATGTTTTTTAATTTTTTAAAATAGTTCAAAACACTCTCTCAATATATAGAAAATGATTCAAAATACTCTCGTTTAGTTCCGTCTATACTTAACGGAATTTGCTGATGTGGATTCGTTTATAAAATAATTTAGGCCATTAAAGTATTCATTAAATCTGTAAAATGATTAAATATAAAAAATATTAAGCAAATATGAACCACAAAAAACAAATACTCCCGAAAACAGTAATAGAGAAAGAGAGAGAGCACGAGAAAGAGAGAAGAGAGAGAAAGTGGCTTGCGGGCGGCGGGCCGGCGCGTCACCGACCTGCTTGCCCACGTTCGTCGTCTAAGAGGTCATCACCGGTCGATCTTCTCGCTGCTGGGAGTCGTGCTGCCAAAGGAGGAAGTTTGGGTTGGGATCGAAGCTCCTTGTCGCCGATCTGGGGCCGTTCTCGTGAGGGGAAGAGCCGTCGGCGTTCACGAAGGAGGAAGGATGCTCGGCTCACTGCGACGGTCAGTTTGGGTCAGAGGGGGCTGTCATTGGCTCGGCGGAGGATTGCCGCCCGGGCTAGGCGGATTTGGCTGCCAGCATTGAGGGGCTCTCCCGTGGTGGCAAGGTTCGTGCCGCCAGCGATGAGTAGGAAGGGGCGGATTTGGGACGTCCAGTGAGTCTTTCGTGGGATTGCTCCGGGGAGTCTTCCGTGCTCATCCTTTTGGAAAGAAGAAATAAACGAGTATGGTGTTTGAATCAATTTGTGGATTTCCTTTATATTATCTATTTTTTGTTTTTGTTTTAAAAATTTCAAATGGGATTGCTCTGATCATTTTTCGGAGGATGAACTTGACTTTTCTTTATCGCGTTCAAGTGCATACTACAGAGTACGAATTAGGTTTTGCTTTAGATTTTTGTTTCCATTTACGAGTTGGCTTAGTATGAATTGGGTTTTGCTATAGATTTTTGTTTTCATTTGCAAGTTAGCTAAATCTAATCATTCTAGTATAAAATGATAAAAGAAAAAAAGAAAAGAAACTAGCTTATTTTAAATTTTTAGACTTCTTTAAATTTTTTTTAGTAATTAATTCATTTTTTTCAATTTAATCAGCTTTTTAATATTTTAATATTACTGTCACGTCAGCAACTCCGTTAAATTTATAGAGGGAATTAGATGGATGAGGCAATTTGAATCATTTGTTATAGATGTGAGTTGTTTTGAACCATTTTAAAATATTACGAGACATTTTAAAATAAGATACATAATTTGAGAGCATTTATGAAATTAATCATATGTGTTATAATGGGAACTGTAGTTACTAGTTACAAATGAGTAATTGAAATTATGCAACAAAATAGAGGTATATATATATATGTATTTATGTATGTATATATATATATATTTGCTTGAACAGAGAGAGGTATATTTGTTGGTCTAAGTATTAATATATATATATATATTTTTATATTTGCCCTCCTGGCTTGATATTCAGGATTCTACCTTAGCTTCTATGCTTTTGAGGCCAGGGCCCCTCCAAGCAATAATGTCGGCCCGGTTCACTGAGGACCCTGATGTGGACAAGGTACCACGTGTCTTCATCAAGACGTTGCAAGACCGAGTAGTGAAACCAGACCAACAAGATGCAATGATAAAGAGATGGCCACCGTCCGACGTGTATACTTTAGACAGTGATCACAACCCCTCATTCTCAACTCCGTTTCTGCTCTTTGGCTTGCTAGTAAAATCTGCAGCCTCTGCTGGATATTGCATCTAGAAATTCGTGTAATATTTCTTGTTGCTTCATTTAGAAGACAATATAAATCAAAATTTGGCATCACCTTTAAATGTTTAATTAGATTGATACGAGCTTGTCATCCGTTGCTGCGGAATTAGTTGTATTTAAAATATATTTATATATACATGTATACATCCGCACGTTGCTGCGGAATTAGTTGTATTTAAAATATATTTATATATACATGTATTATACAGTATTATATTATATGATAAATATAAAATTTGTACAAACATATTTATACAGACATATATAGTATTATTATTTATAATATTTATATATATACTATATGTACCGAATAAAAAATAACGTTATTGTGGTTCCTGAGCATTTTATAAATATAAGTGTTAAGAGAAATAAAAATGGTTAAATTATATAGTATGAAATAAATATTATAAAAATATTTATATTACCTTGTTCTTGGTCGTTTTGCAGATTGTCTTGTTGTTCTTGATTCAGGACTGAAAAAATGAAATAATTTGTAGATATATTTTTAAATAAATTGATAATATTTGTTGTGTTGAATGTGGTTTACCTTGTGCCAGGTTTTTTTGGTGTTGGAGTGTGTGGATCAAATGTGGTCTGTGTTGATAGCTGTGATGATGGTATTACCTGTGGGCTGAAAGATGAGAATATTTTTAAAATTGTGATTAATATAATATAAATGTTATTTATGTATAGTTGATAAAAAATTTTAAAAACATTATTTACCTTTGTGGATCTTATGTTCCTGCAGTTAACTGTTTTGGTGGCGATGATGGAACATGGATGTCTTCAAATATTTTAGAAATTAATGTGCTCATTTGGGTGCCTCGTTGTTGAAAGAAGACTTGGAAGATTTTTGATTGTCCTCGGATCTGATCGATAGCTGGCGGTATTATAAATGGATCGGTAAAGCCTTCGTCAATTGTTAGTGCAGAACATGGTTTTTTTATTAATGCCTGAGCAGTTCTGCCAAAAGCGATAACTTTCATGTCTCAAGTATGATCTTCAATTTGGATTATTAATCTATACCTGTAAAATATATATAAATATTTTTTTAATGTTATTAATTTTTCGTTAAAGTAAATAAAGATATATAATAAATAAAAATGGTATGGTAATAAATTTAATTACCATGGAGATGGCGTTGACTTTATGTGGCCATGACTGTCGCACCACCAACCTATTTTTGCTTGTTTTAATTGTCGATAACATCTGGGACAAGAATTGTAGAACCATCCTTGAGATGTTGAAAAGTTTACTATGGTCGCTCTTATAATGAATTTTTCACCCTGCATAAAAGATAGAATATTGTGGTTTTAAATTGTTTACAAAGTGTAGTAAAAAAATAATAAGAAAGTTAATAGTACTAACCAGATTATTTTGTACATCCAATGTTTTGAGTTCGTTTATTGTTCTTCTGTTTGCTGATATTTGTTCTTCAATTGTTTGGATGGGTGTTTTTGGCGGTGGTAGGAATTCAATTTGTTGATTTTGATGGGAAAATCTGTATGTATAAAAATATGAATAAGTTAAGGAAAATATAAATAAAATGTATGATTATCTAATATGATAAATTTATTAGAATATATTTTTTTATATATGTGTGTTTACCTTGTCTTTAATGTTGTTGTTTCCGGGATATTTGGATCAATATAGAAGATTGTTGCTGATGTACTCGAAACATATGAGTTACCTTGAAATATAATAGAGTCAATAATAAATATATGCTATATTTTTTTATATATGTATATAAAAATGTTATAATAAAGTAATGTTAAAAATACCTAAATACTGCTTCGTTAACATTGCTGAGAAAACTACTACAACTGGTGTCTTTAGTGTTTTAAGTACATTCTCATCAAATTGATCGGCTTTATGTCCCCATAGGCTTACCTGTAGTTGTTTATTTTTGTAGAAAAAATGTAGTTCATAAAAATGAATAATAAAATTGAATCATAAAAGTGGAAAAATATTGTATTCATGTTAAATGGTTGTAATAAATAGTAAATGTGAGGAAAAAAAGTATAAAATTATTGTACCTGATGTTTTGTATCGTTATGGATCGCTGTGTTGTTGGTCTAGTGCTGACATGTGTATGTTCGAGTGCTTGGACACTTGTTAATACTCCAATAACATCTAATATTATATATAAACAGGGAAATTTTGTAAATAAATATTCAAGAAATATTTATAATAATAATAAAATAAGTTAAGTAAGATATATTACCTGTTAATATCTCAGTATTATTTATTCTTTGATATAGCTGGTCGAATTTTATGAAGTAGAATTTGTGAAATGGGATGTGTGGTGCGTCTTCCATAATTGGAGTAAAGAATGTTGCTCGTGCAAATTGGATCATAGCATTGTGTGGAACAACTTTGTATGTTAGTTTATTTTTAGTAACATAGAAGTTACTAATATTGTATATATTGCATTTTTGGGAAATATAGTCTGAATCACGTGCTCGAATTGTTCCCTGTATTGCTTCATGCTGTAAATAAATAATAAGAATAGAAATTTATTCAATATTTGCAAATGTTATATAAAATAATATGTAATATAATATTTTAAAATTTTAGTACCTCTTCATCAACCAGAATACAGTCAAGGCTTATCAGGCGTCCTGTGACAAAATCGTTGTTTGTCCATATTCTGCATACTCGTACTTGTATTGTTTCATACACTTCATTTGGTTTTAGTATACGAATAGGTGTTGTCATTTTCTGTTAATCCTGAAAAAAGCAAATAAGATGTTGTTATAATGATAAATATTTTTATTGAGTTTATTGTTAAAAATGTTGTACTAAAAAAATTTTAATGTTATGAAGAATATAAGAT